>NC_084751.1:43335836-43488336 GCF_033978785.1 Entelurus aequoreus
TGTATTTATGTTATTCACATGTGAATAATGCTGTAAAATAGACTGTATTTATGTTATTCACATGTGAATAATGCTGTATAATAGACTGCATTTATTTTATTCACATGTGAAAAATGCTGTACAATAGACTGTATTTATGTTATTCACATGTGAATAATGCTGTACAATAGACTGTATTTATAATATTCACATGTGAATAATGCTGCATAATAGACTGTATTTATGTTATTCACATGTGAATAATGCTGTATATTAGACTGTATTTATATTATTCACATGTGAATAATTCTGCATAATAGACTGTATTTATGTTATTCACATGTGAATAATGCTGTATATTGGACTGCATTTATATTATTCACATGTGAATAATGCTGTACAATAGACTGTATTTATGTTATTTGCGTGTGAATAATGCTGTATAATAGACTGTATTTATGTTATTCACATGTGAATAAGGCTGTATAATAGACTGTATTTATGTTATTCACATGTGAATAATGCTGTATAATAGACTGTATTTATATTATTCACATGTGAATAATGCTGTATATTAGACTGTATTTATATTATTCACATGTGAATAATGCTGTATAATAGACTGTATTTATATTATTCACATGTGAATAATGCTGTATAATAGACTGTATTTATATTATTCACATGTAACAAATACCTAAGTGTTTATTGTCTATTGTGAGCGAATTGTGATGCTGAATTTCCCCCAGGGATCAATAAAGTACTTTCTATCCATCCATCCATTTTTACCGCTTGTCCCTTTGTATTCTATTATATTCTATTCTATCTGTATGGTGCCTCTCTAAAACAAAAAAAACCCACCAGAAATGCACATGTTGATACATTTGCTCATATAAATCCATTAGGTGCAATTAGGGCTTTAAGGCTCCTGTCAAACAGCACTATATATGCCGTTTGCTGGGAAACTAATGACACTAATGAGTCTTTTTTTTTGTGCAGTGCAAGCACGGACATAAGCCCACTTGTTCTCACCACAGGTACATTTTGCTGCAATCTGACTGTTGGGGAACAATGGCAGCAAAAAGCCAGATCACCACTCCACTTGAATGAATAGTAGGAATTCACACATTTTAGTGCTCAAAGTATCTCATCTTTGAGGACTTCATTTATTTATTTATTTATTTTGTTGCAGAAAGGTCCAGAGTTGTCTGTTTTGTTGCTATGGAAACTGTAGTAGGGTTGCTCGGCTGTCCTCGCTCGGCATCGGCGTTCATAAACTCACCTATGGCTATTGCACTGTGTGCAACTGCGGATAATTTGGTGTTTTTTTCCCCTCTTACAAGTGGCTACCAAGCGCTGCCTCGCCCATATTTCAAATGTCAAATGCTTTACAGCAGTGGTCCCCAACCACCGGGCCGCGGCCCGGTACCGGTCCGCAGACCCAGGCCTGGCCCTAACCAATCTGGCGCCCTAGGCAAGATTTTAGGTGGCGCCCCCCCAACATCGGCAGTGAAGTGTATATACTCACAAGAAACCGAATAGCTTTGTCTTTGACCTTTTTTTTTACTTAAAGAAAGCAAATTAACATATTATATGAGAATGTTATGTTATGATTATCTTTAACCGAATCGCAGCAGTGCTCAACTTAAAAAACAGCATTACCTCTCATGTGATATTGCTTAATTAACATTAATGATATGCACTTTAACAACTAGGCTTACAACTATACCTAATATATAAAGGGGTGGAAAAGTGACTATTACCTGCAGGGCAAACATTAGCTAACCAGAAGGCAATAACAATGTAAACAAAAAACACCTGCTTAAAAGATCTAATACAAATGTTCCTTAAGGAATATAAGGTGGGAGTACTGTAATTACCTAACGTTACATTATTATTTTCCATAACAATTTAGCGCCCTCCACAAATATAACCCGACGTTAAAACAGAACTAGCTATTTATTGATTAGCAATTGCCGAATCATGTAACATTAGCTTAATGCTAAAAAGCCAGGTTACTATCACATTCTGTAACAGACAAATCATTTCATGTAGGCTAACGTTACCTCCCTGCTACCTCTGTCTTTTTCTCGTTTCTCCTCCTCTTCTTTTCTCTTTTTCTTCCCTGGGCATCTGACAGTTTTGGCCGTTTTGACATCTTGTGTTGATTTTTTGATGTGACGTCCAAAAAGAGTCATGATACGGGAAGGGAGGGGGCGCACCGTGCGGGGGGGGGGGGGGGGGGGTTGCGTAATGTTGTAACAAATAATATTTCTATTAAATAGGCTTTACTTTGCATTTTAATTAACATGGGATTATTTTTTGTATTTAGAAATAATAGTACCAACTTTTTTTTTTTTTTTTTTTTTACTCCAACATTTGTGGCACTGGCGTGGCGCCCCCTGATGGAAGGCGCCCTTAGCATTTTCCTATACGGCCTATGCCACGGGCCGGCCCTGCGCGGACCGATTGGTACCGGGCCGCGCAAGAAATTTAATTTAATTATTTATTTATTTTTTTAATTAAATCAACATAAAAAACACAATATATACATTATATATCAATATAGATCAATACAGTCTGCGGGGATACAGTCCGTAAGCACACATGATTGTATTTCTTTATGAAAAAAAATAAATAAATAAAATAAAATAAAATCCCCCCCACCCGCCCACCCCCGGTCCGTGGGACAAATTTTCAAGCGTTGACCGGTCCCCAGCTACAAAAAGGTTGGGGACCACTGCTTTACAGCACAGTTTGTACTGAGCACACTTTGGGTCAGCGTTTTTTGCCATTGATTCTGAAAAAAAACGTGGATTATTTAGGCTGCACTTTGCTGGCATTTTTTTCAGCATTGCCACTTTTTTTTTTTTTTTTTTTTTTTTTTTTGGTAATTGTTAATTTTTTACATCAAGCATCAGACATTCCTATCCATTGAATCATATTTGCATACATCATACATCTTTTTTCTGCCCTAAATGTCAAAATCTTTTTTTAAATTTATATCCCAACAATGCCACCTCCTCCCCAAAAAAAGAGAAAAACTGCAAAAAAAATAAAAAAATATAAAACAAACCAAAGTAATAATGATGTTAACAAATTAAAACAATGAAATAATAATAATAATAATAAAAACAATAAAACAAAGGTTCGTAGCAAATTAAATTCCATTACATCAATTGTGTTTAGATTAATTACATCTAAGATATATTTCCATGACTTTTCCAAAAAGTCTGAAAAAATATGATTTTCCATAACTTTTCCAGGGCCTGGAAATTGCATTTTTAAAATGACATGACTTTTCCAGGTTTTTCGTGACAGTATACGTACCCTGTAGTGAGCACGTAGCTAAAAAATATCTCAAGCTGAATTTATGTAAGTATATAAAGTGGCTTTTTATTTTAGATTTCTTTGATGTATTGTAATCCACAGAAAGATTTTGTCTTGACCCGACAACTACAAAGCGGAGAGGAAGCAGGACCAGACTCCCCTCCAGGCGACCACTTTGCGACCACTTCTTTGAACTCTTTTACGACCTTTTCTTTGAACCGACCTTTTCTTTGAACTGTTTTTGTAATCAAAGGCGATGGCTGTTTACGACCCCCCGTCCCTTTACAAACAGCTGTTGCCATGTAATCAGGGAAAGTCCAAACAAAAGAGGAGGCGTACAATCTTCCGTCAGAGCGTGGTGGAACTGTCCAAAGAGTACAGTCCATACGTTTCTCCTCAATTGAGCCAAATGTAATTCTGTCTCTGTTTAATTCCTTGCTTCTTGTCTTGTTTAATAGATGTCATCGGTGTTTGAAACTGACACCACTGACCGTGTTAATCAAAATTGAGAACTAATTTTGTATTTTTCCGGTCATAGAAACCACAAGTCTGAAAGTGCATGATGTCCGAGTGAGCTAAGGCAAGCAGAATCCGCAAGATCCACGTTAGTGTTGTGATTTACTACATAACTGACCATGCGCGCTCAGATTTAGGGCACATAAAACGGAAAGTACTTCCAGGGCTCTAAGTATGTGACATATCACCAACCCTGGTGTTATGATTCACTGAAAACATCAGCATTGCAATATTGAGATCATGTACCTTTTAGACGCCTAAGTCCTATTCATTTACGGCTATTAATTTAAAAGTTGAAAGTCAGCAATTGACAGCAGAAGCAGGTAGTTATATAAAGTGGCGGATTTACGATAAAAGCTTCTTTTACAACAACTGGAGCTGCACGTAGTTATGGTTACCGAGCGTAAAGCGGCAATCTGCCTTCAACACACAGTTTTATGCAGGGAACACGAGCATGACATCCTTGGGAAAGCTAGCTAGTAAGTAAGAATGAGTAATGGCAATTGGAAGGCCGACAATGAAAATGAATCCGATGAGCAGTCAATTTTGTGGACTTAGATGTGCTGACGGGATTTATGGTGGATATTTTAACCGAGGCTTTCGTCAGTGCATTGACCTCGCCAAGTACCTAGGTCTGTGCAGAGTGCTTCAGCAGCCCCTTATCGCTCCGATCAGAAAAGAAGGCAGGCTTAAATTAGTACCTCCTAAAGCGCTGTTGTTATCTGAGGAAGCGCTTCTGCAAAACGTAGCAGTTAACGTTCGAGATCAGCGCGTTTATGCTCAATCCGCCACGTAGGGCCGCAATCCGTCCACATGATGTAGCGCTTTAACGCATGTCAAGAGTTCATAGTAAGCTCCGTGTCGCGTTTATTGGGGTCATTTACCGTCCACTATGGCCACTGTGGCATCTTGATTCTTCTTGGCTGGTTGCTGCGTCTCCATTATTCACCGCCCCGCTCTATAACCGTAACATAAATCACGTTTATGATGTGACGACAGCTTAAGTGTTCAGCACAGTCACATAGCATGCTATTATGGCTCCTTAGTATGTGTTTAGCAGTGTGTGATAACTAGAGTTGCAAAATCCCGGGAATATTCAAAGGTGGAAACTTTCAGGTTCAAACACTGATGGCATCTATTAAACAAGACAAGAGGCAAAGAATTAAACAGAGACAGAATCAAATTTGGACTCAATATATTGAGGAGAGTCGCCCGGACATTGTATCCTTCTACAATCTCCAGCACGCTCTGCCAAAAGATTGCACTCCTCCTTCTTTATTTGACTTTCTCCCCCCCCCACCTGACCACAGGTGCTTCCAGAGGGAAGTGGGTCGTAAACAGCGTTGCCTTTGGTTACCGAACAGTTCAAAAGAAGAGGTCGTAAAATAGTTCAAAAAGAGTTCCATAAAATAGTTCAAAAAGAGTTCGTAAAATACTTCAAAAAGAGTTCGTCTGAAAATTGGGCAGATCCTGTCATCTCTCCGCTTTGAAGTCACAGTGGAGTTTTACGAGCATGCTTCCTCTCGGTAGGCCTCAAAGACAGCCCCTGTCCTTTTGCCTGGAACTCATTTCAACACAAAGTTTTTTGTGATAACTTACAAACAATTATTTTTCCATGGCAAATAACGGGAATATATGGGAATTAACGGGAATTGCCGTATTTTTCGGATTATAAATCGCTCCGGGATATAAATCGCACCGGCCGATTTATAGGAAAAAAACATACAAGTCGCACTAGAATATAAGTCGCATTTTTGGGGGAAATGTATTTGATAAAATCCAACTCCAAGAATAATAATAATAATAGATTTTATTTGTAAAAAGCACTTTACATTGAGTAAACAACCTCAAAGTGCTACAGTGTATTACATTTTTTTAAAACAAAAAGATAATAAAAAAAAATAAAAAAATAAAAACTAGAACAGCCAAATAGCTAAAACTAGTATGCATATATCTAAAAAAAAAAGGCTTTTTTAAAAAGAAGGGTTTTTAAGCCTTTTTTAAAAGCATTCACAGTCTGTGGTGCCCTCAGGTGGTCAGGGAGAGCGTTCCACAGACTGGGAGCGGCGCAGCAGAAAGCCCGGTCTCCCATTGTTCGTAGCTTTGACCTCGGAGGTTGGAGGAGGTTAGCCTGTCCGGAGCGGAGGTGTCGTGTGGAGGATTTGGGGGTGAGTAGTTCTTTGAGGTAGAGGGGGGCATTTCCATGGAGGCACTGGTGGGTTAGTAGGGAGACTTTGTATTCAATCCTGAGTGGAACAGGAAGCCAGTGAAGGGATTTGAGAGTTGGTGTGATATGGTCATATTTCCGCAATCTCATCCTAGCAGCACTATTCTGTATGTATTGCAGAATAGACGTTTGAAAGGCAATTTCAAATAAAGAAAGAATAGTGAACAACAGGCTGAATAAGTGTACGTTATATGAGGCATAAATAACCAACTGAGAACGTGGCTGGTATGTTAACGTAACATATTATGGTAAGAGTCATTCAAATAACTATAACATATAGAACATGCTATACGTTTACCAAACAATCTGTCACTCCTAATCGCTAAATCCCATGAAATCTTCTTCCTCTAATATTATTTGATATTTTACGGCAATGTGTTAATAATTTCACACATAAATCGCTCCAGAGTATAAATCGCACCCCCCGGCCAAACTATGAAAAAAAATGCGATTTATAATCCGAAAAATACGGTAATGGGAAATTAATGGGAATAAACATTGAATGCAACATGCTAGATCTTGCAGCAGGATTACCGTATTTTTCGGACTATAAGTCGCAGTTTTTTTCATAGTTTGGCCGGGGTTGTGACTTATACTCAGGGGCGACTTATGTGTGAAATTATTAACACATTACCGTAAAATATCCAATATATTAATTAGCTCTTTCACGTAAGAGACTAGACGTATAAGATTTCATGGGATATGGTAACGTTGCTTGGATGGCAACATATGTTGCTGTACGTACCTTTCAGCATTAATGGTGCCTTCACAGATGTGTAAGTTACCCATGTCTTGGGCACTAATACACCCCCATACCATCACACATGCTGGCTTTTACACTTTGCGCCTAGAACAATCCGGGTGGTTCTTTTCCTCTTTGGTCCGGAGGACACGACGTCCACAGTTTCCAAAAACAATTTGAAATGCGGACTCGTCAGACCACAGAACACTTTTCCACTTTGCATCAGTCCATCTTAGATGAGCTCGGGCCCAGCGAAGCCGACGGCGTTTCTGGGTGTTGTTGATAAACGGTTTTCGCCTTGCATAGGAGAGTTTTAACTTGCACTTACAGATGTAGCGACCAACTGTAGTTACTGGCAGTGGGTTTCTGAAGTGTTCCTGAGCCCATGTGGTGATATCCTTTACACACTGATGTGGCTTGTTGATGCAGTACAGCCTGAGGGATCGAAGGTCACGGGCTTAGCTGCTTACGTGCAGTGATTTCTCCAGATTCTCTGAACCCTTTGATGATATTACGGAGCGTAGATGGTGAAATCCCTAAATTCCTTGCAAAAGCTGGTTGAGAAATGTTGTTCTTAAACTGTTCAACAATTTGCTCACGCATTTGTTGACAAAGTGGTGACCCTCGCCCCATCCTTGTTTGTGAATGACCGAGCATTTCATGGAATCTACTTTTATACCCAATCATGGCACCCACCTGTTCCCAATTTGCCTGTTCACCTGTTTGATTATGCCTAATTTTGTTGTGATGCCCCCGCTGGATGCATTAAACAATGTAACAAGGTTTTCCAAAATAAATCAACTCAAGTTATGGAAAAAAAATGCCAACATGACACTGCCATATTAAGTCACAAAGTGCTTTTTTTTTTAACATGCCTCAAAACAGCAGCTTGGAATTTGGAACATGCTCTCCCTGAGAGAGGGGGGGGGGTCGTATATTGTAGCGTCCCGGAAGAGTTAGTGCTGCAAGGGGTTCTGGGTATTTGTTCTGTTGTGTTTATGTTGTGTTACGGTGCGGATGTTCTCCCGAAATGTGTTTGTCATTCTTGTTTGGTGTGGGTTCACAGTGTGGCGCATATTCGTAAAAGTGTTAAAGTTGTTTATACGGCCACCCTCAGTGTGACCTGTATGGCTGTTGACCAAGTATGCTTGTATTCACTTGTATGTGTGAAAAGTCGTAGATATTATGTGACTGGGCCGGCACGCAAAGGCAGTGCCTTCAAGGTCTATTGACGGCGTTTCTGGGTGTTGTTGATAAACGGTTTCCGCCTTGCATAGGAGAGTTTTAACTTGCACTTACAGATGTAGCCACAAACTGTAGTTACTGGCAGTGGGTTTCTGAAGTGTTCCTGAGCCCATGTGGTGATATCCTTTACACACTGATGTGGCTTGTTGATGCAGTACAGCCTGAGGGATGGAAGGTCACGGGCTTAGCTGCTTACGTGCAGTGATTTCTCCAGATTCTCTGAACCCTTTGGTGATATTACGGAGCGTAGATGGTGAAATCCCGAAATTCCTTGCAAAAGCTGGTTGAGAAATGTTGTTCTTAAACTGTTCAACAATTTGCTCACGCATTTGTTGACAAAGTGGTGACCCTCGCCCCATCCTTGTTTGTGAATGACTGAGCATTTCATGGAAGCTGCTTTTATACCCAATCATGGCACCCACCTGTTCCCAATATGCCTGTTCACCTGTGGGATGTTCCAAATAAGTGTTTGATGAGCATTCCTCAACTTTATCAGTATTTATTGCCACCTTTCCCAACTTCTTTGTCACGTCTAAAGTTAATGATTATTTGCACAAAAAAAAAAAATGTTTATCAGTTTGAACATCAAATATGTGTCAAGATGTGGACTATGGCGGGTTTGTTTTTCCGAGATGCAATACAAGTTGGAGCGGACATGGCTTGAAGGTAAGGACATATTTATTTTTCAACACTAATAAACTACAAAAAAGAAAGAAGCAAACAAATGGCGCGCACAAAGGCGGAAATAAAAACTTGACTAAGAAACAAAAAATTGCACGTGGGCAAAAAAACTAAGGACATGAACAAAAGTCGCTAACTGTGGCATGAATAGAAGAAACTTACTTGACAAGGCATGAAGTGTGCAGAGGTGAACAGAGTGATGTCGCCAGGCCGACTGCCTGGCAACAATGGCCTTAAAGGCCTACTGAAATGATTTTTTTAAATTTAAACGGGAATAGCAGATCCATTCTATGTGTCATACTTGATCATTTCGCGATATTGCCATATTTTTGCTGAAAGGATTTAGTAGAGAAAATCGACGATAAAGTTCGCAACTTTTGCTCGCTGATAAAAAAAAGCCTTGCCTGTAGCGGAAGTAGCGTGACGTCACAGGAGCTAGTATTCCTCACAATTCCCCGTTGTTTACAATGGAGCGAGAGAGATTCGGACCGAGAAAGTGATGATTACCCCATTAATTTGAGCGAGGATGACAGATTCGTAGATGAGGAACGTTACAGTGAAGGACTTGAGAGGCAGCGATGGACGTATCTTTTTTCGCTCTGACCGTAACTTACTGATCCCACCTACAACTGTCTTCTTTGCAGCCTTCATTGTTCATTAAAAAAATTGCAAAAGATGTCCAGAATACTGTGGAATTATGAAATGAAAACAGAGCTTTTTGTATAGGATTCTACGGGGTACCATAACTTCCGTTACTCGGACTTCGTCACGCGCATACGTCATCATACCGCGATGTTTCAGCCGGATATTTCCCGGGAATTTTAAAATGTCACTTTATAAGTTAACCCGGCCGTATTGGCATGTGTTGCAATGTTAAGATTTCATCATTGATATATAAACTATCAGACTACGTGGTCGGTAGTAGTGGCTTTCAGTAGGCCTTTAAATACTGGTGACATGATTAGTGAAAACGTGAGACAGGTGCGTGACATGAGGATGTGAAACAGGTGCGTGACAAGACAGGTGAAAACTAATGGGTGACCATGGAAACCAAACCAAACAAGGAAGTGCAACCAGGAACTAAAAAAAGAGCCCAAAACCCAAGCAAAACAAAAACATGATTAACACAGACATGACAATATGTTGTCCTTGTAGCATATTCAACTGAATACGGGCTGAAAATGATTTGCAAATCATTGTATTCCGTTTATATTTACATCTAACACCATTTCCCAACTCATATGGAAACGGGGTTTGTACAAACGTAACAGGCGCATGAAGCAAACAAAGAAGCCAGGACGAGTGTGGCGAGAGAGGTGAATAAATAACTCTCTGATTAGTGGTCGACTGCAGGTGAGCGTGCCGACCACCAACCAGAGGCAGGTGAACCAAATGAATCCCCATAGAAACCAAAACAAACCCAGAGGTGCACAAAACAGGAACTCAGGGAGTCCAAAAATAACAGAAAATAACAAAAACATGATCCGGGTCACGGATCATGACAGTATTCTGTTTTTATTCACCATTTACACAACGAGCCAACTTCACTGGTTTTGGGGGTTTGTAACACAGCACATTATTTATATCGGACATTAAAAAGTGCAGTTTCTCAATGTTATTTATATGCAACATTTTACAATGCCAACACTTATTTTCCTACCGAAAAATAATTGCTTGTTTTACTCCTCCGGACCCAAATCTACTTCTTTCTACATGACTCAACACATTTCACAACTCATTCCCGTTTGAAACACCCTACTTTTTTGAGACAGCGCGCATTCAAATGAAGGCGATGGAAAATACATTTTTTTTAAAAAGCGGAGGGTACGGCGTCCTGCCCCGCAAGATCATGCAAATCTAGTTTAGAGCGGAGACAACGCCGTATCTCTGCAGCACACACAGCCTGCCTCTCGTCACGCACGCCGACTCATTAGTGCCGTGTGATTGTTTCTCTTCCCGCCGCACATTGGAACCTCCGGTTGTTGCTTACATTTCTTCACCGCGTCGCCCCTGCGGGCGTTTCTCCGTCTCAACCAGGGAACCAAAAAAAAAAAAAAAAAAAATTCTTGACGGTTAGTATTCACATTGAAAATATCAACTCTCATAAAAACCGTGATTGAGGACCGCACTTTAAACAACTTTTTTTTAATTGAATTGAATTATATTTATATAGCGCTTTCCTCTAGAGACTCAAAGCGCTTTTACATAGTGAAACCCAATATCTAAGTTACATTTAAACCAGTGTGGATGGCACTGGGAGCAGGTGGGTAAAGTGTCTTGCCCAAGGACACAACTGTAGGGACTCGGCGGGGATCGAACCTGGAACCCTCAAGTTCTCAACGAGCTGCTGCAAGGAATTTAGGGATTTCACCATCTACGGTCCGTAATATCATCTGGACAAATCACTGCACATAAGCTATTACGGACCTTTGATCTCTCTGCATGAAAAACCGACATCAGTGTTTAAAGGATATCACCACATGGGCTCAGGAACACTTCAGAAAACCACTGTCAGTAACTACAGTTTGTCGCTACATCTGTAAGTGCAAGTTAAAACTCTATTATGAAAGCCAAAGCCATTTATCAACAACACCCAGAAACGCCGCCGGCTTCGCTGGGCGCGAGCTCATCTAAGATGGACTGATGCACAGTGGAAAAGTGTTCTGTGGTCTAACGAGTCCACATTTCCAATTTTTTTTGGAAACTGTGGACGTCGTGTCCTCCGGAACAAAGAGGCAAAGAACCATCCGCATTGTTATAGGTGCTAAGTTTAAAAGGGGTATGGGGGTGTATTAGTGCCCAAAGCATGGGTAACTTACACATCTGTGAAGGCACCATTAATGCTGAAAGGTACATACAGGTTTTGGAGCAACATATGTTGCCATCCAAGCAACGTTATCATGGACGCCCCTGCTTATTGCAGCAAGATGATGCCAAGCCACGTGTTACAACAGCGTGGCTTCGTAGTAAAAGAGTGCGGGTACTAGACGGGCCTGTCTGTAGTCCAGACCTGTCTCCCATTGAAAATGTGTGGCGCATTATGAAGCCTAAAATAGCACAACGGAGACCCCCGGACTGTTGAACAACGTAAGCTGTACATCAAGCAAGAATGGGAAAGAATTCCACCTAAAAAAATCTTCAAAAATGTGTCTCCTCAGTTCCCAAACGTTTACTGAGTGTTGTTAAAAGGAAAGGCCATGTAACACAGTGGTAAAAATGCCCCTGTGACAACTTGTTTGCAATGTGTTGCTGCCATTAAATCTAAGTTTCTCAGTTGGAATATTAAATATATTGTCTTTGCAGTCTATTCAATTGAATATAAGTTGAAAAGCATTTTCAAATCATTGTATTCTGTTTTTATTTGGGAATTACACAACGTGCCAACTTCACTGGTTTTGGGTTTTGTATATCTTGAACTGTATCCAAAAATGAGACGATGTATCATCTGAATCCCAATTTATAAACGTCTATTTATTCACGAGAACTTAGATTATGTTTTTGATCGTGTTACGGATTAAGCAAAAGATGTGAAGAAACATCTTCGCAATTGCTATACAACAGAAACGGGGTAGTATTGAATAACTTCTGCTTCTTCCGACTTCTGTTCAGACATGTAGTAAGTAACTGTAAATGTATGATGAACCACATTGTAACTGTATAAGGGCTGAAGCTATCCATTTTTTTTGGAATCAAGTACTCGGATAAAACACATTTAACCTCTAAAGGCTTAGTGTCCACATGCATGGACAGCACCTTTTAGCTCTTATTTCCAAAATTGTGTACACTACTGAATTGGGGTCTTATGGCCACTTATGTGGACACTTATACTGCCATCTGGTGGTGTCAGAAGAGTACAACATACAATGGAATTTGGGGAAAAAAAGGGTAAAAATAAGAATTAGCATGTTACTAAACATGAAGTACACGTTCGTGTACTTATGGACTAAGTACATCATATAAAAATTTGATTCTTAGTTTTTATTCTAATTAGGGTCCAATAAGCCCAAATAGCAAAGAGAAATTAAAAAAAAGCATGTATAAACAAACAGCTTGGGCCTTAAGAGGTTCAGAGCCTGAATGCGTATTTTAGGTAAAATTGTTTCAATAAACAGTTTTTTTCTGCTCGACATAACCTTCATTCTTGTTTTCTAATGAATGCAACACAATACAATTCCAAGCTTTTTCTTCTCATCGAATCAATCAATTATTCAATGCAGCTCTAAACTGGTTGCACGTTAAAGATAAAATAGTACCGTAACATTATTGGATCACAATGAATTTGTCCACGGCCTATTGCAGTGGTCCCCAACCACCGGTCCGTGGACCGATTGGTACCGGCCCGCGCAAAAAAAATAAAAAATAAAAAATAAAATAAAAATAAAATAAAAAAAATAAAATTATATATACATATTTATATATGTATATATATATATATATATATATATATATATATATATATATCTATATATATATATATATATATATATATATATAGATATATATATATATATATATATATAGATATATATATATATATATATATATATATATATTTTTTTTTTTTAATTAAATCAACATAAAAAACACAATATATACATTATATATCAATATAGATCAATACAGTCTGCAGGGATACAGTCCGTAAGCACACATGATTGTATTTCTTTATGAAAAAAAAAATAATAATAAATAAATAAATAAAAAATCCCCCCCCCAAAATTTTCAAGCGTTGACCGGTCCGCAGCTACAAAAAGGTTGGGGACCACTGACCTATTGTACAGTGGTGTGGAAATGAACTCTTACCCTCCACTAGTGAATCATTACAGTCAAACTTGGTCTTCTCCTGGCTGCCAAAACCATTTGAAAAGTTCATGGATCGGAATTTTGCCCCTCTGAGAAATGTTGACTGACCTTTTTTTCCCTCCCGTGTATGGTCGATGTGTTTGTCTCTGCTTTAATTACCTTTCACCAAGGAGGTTATGGCTTTATTTGTGGGGGTTTGTCCATCTATTTGTTTGTTTATTTGCAACAAAATGTATTTTACCGAGGTCCGCAACCCCTAAGAAGTCCGTAGAGATACTATAGGAGGGTTGTGAATGTTTTGGTTTATTTGATCGTTATTATTATTATTATTATTTTTTAACTGTATACTCCTACCCATTTTTTTCCACAAATATAAGCACCCTTAAATACACATTACACACACATTGATCTAACAAACTGTAGTGTAGTTTATTAATGGCAGTGTAATGTTCTATATTTCCAATGGAAAATATACAATTTTGGTGTTGTTTACTTGAGTCGTATTGCAGTCTACACGTATCTCTTATGTGTGACTGCCATCATCTTGCAGTCCACACGTATTTCTTATGTGGGACTGCCATCTACTGGCTACACTTATAATTTCACCATGTGCCAAATGAAATAGCTTCGAGGTTGGTAAGCACAACCAAAATTATTCCGTACATTTGGCGCACCCGGTTGTAAGGCGCATTGTCGAATTTTGAGAAAATGAAAGACTTTTAAGTGCGCCTTATGGGACATTCATCCTCCGCTGTTGCCATTTCTAATATAAAGTAGTGTAAAGTTCTTACTTATATCTGTCGGTATACTAGCCATGAAAGCGTTAAAACATACCGGTGTAGTGAGTTTACATTATTCACCCAAGGAACTTTAGTTATTAGAGAGTTCCGGTCGGACGTTTTTTTCACGGGACACATTTCACGGGCATTGTTGTTGCACTAGTGAGCCACGGATGAGGAGATGCTGCTCCGTTACTGATTGAAGTAAAACAGTTAGCTCCATCTTTCGACACTTCTTCCACTCCCATACTTGCACGCTACACCGCTACAACAAAGATGACGGGGAGAAGACGCTGTCGAAGGTGAGCCACGTAAATAAGACCGTCCACAAAACGGCGTATCCTGAAGCGACTGTCAGAAAGCGACTTGAAGATGATCTGTAAAACATCATCTATGCAACATTTTGACCAAAGAACCACCATTACATGTTATGTAGACCACAAGGAAGTCTTTTACATTTAGAAAATAATAATAATAATAATAATATGGTCCAGAATCGCTTCGAAGCCGTCCGGAAGTCGTTTTCCATGGCTTCCCCGAACTCCTCCCATGTCCGAGTTTTTGCCTCCACGACCGCTGAAGCCGCACACCGCTTGGCCTGTCGGTACCTGTCCGCTGCCTCAGGAGTCCTATGAGCCAAAAGAACCCGATAGGACTCTTTCTTCAGCTTAACGGCATCCCTCACCACCGGTGTCCACCAACGGGTTCTAGGATTACCGCCACGACAGGCACCAACTACCTTCAATCAATCAATCAATCAATGTTTATTTATATAGCCCTAAATCACAAGTGTCTCAAAGGGCTGTACAAGCCACAACGACATCCTCGGTACAGAGCCCACATACGGGCAAGGAAAACTCACCCCAGTGGGACGTCAATGTGAATGACTATGAGAAACCTTGGAGAGGACCGCATATGTGGGTAACCCCCCCCCCCCCCCCCACCCCCCCTCTAGGGGAGACCGAAAGCAATGGATGTCGAGTGGGTCTGACATAATATTGTGAAAGTCCAACACATCAGCGAAAGTCCAGTCCATAGTGGGGCCAGCAGGAACCATCCCGAGCGGAGACGGGTCAGCAGCGTAGAGATGTCCCCAACCGATGGACAGGCTAGCGGTCCACCCCGGATTGGGAGCAGAGTAGAAAAGAAAAGAAAGGAAACGGCAGATCAACTGGTCTAAAAATGGAGTCTATTTAAAGGCTAGAGTATACAAATGAGTTTTAAGATGAGACTTAAATGCTTCTACTGAGGTAGCATCTCTAACTTTTACCGGGAGGGCATTCCATAGTATTGGAGCCCGAATAGAAAACGCTCTATAGCCCGCAGACTTTTTTGGGGCTCTGGGAATCCGCCGGAGTTCTTTGAACGCAGATTTCTTGCCGGGACATATGGTACAATACAATCGGCAAGATAGGCCACAGCTCCAATCATCCGCCTCGACAATAGAGGTGCGGAACATGGTCCACTCGGACACCACGTCCAGCATCTCCCTCGTGACATGTTCAAAGTTCTACCGGAGGTGGGAATTGAAACTCTCTCTGACAGGAGACTCTGCTAGACATTCCCAGCAGACCCTCACGATGCGTTTGGGCCTGCCGGATCTGTCCGGCATTCTCCCCCACCATCGCAGCCAACTCACCACCAGGTGGTGATCGGTAGAAAGCTCCGCCCCTCTCTTCACCCGAGTGTCCAAAACATGAGGCCGCAAATCCGATGACACAACTACAAAGTCGATCATGGAACTGCGGCCTAGGGTGTCCTGGTGCCAAGTGCACATATGGACACCCTTATGTTTGAACATGGTTGTGGAGAGGCGGGGCCGGCAGTCCAACAGCGAGGCAGGGCACGCCCTCTCCACGATGACGGCGAGCGAGCAGCGAGGCGGGGCGCGCCGGGTTCGACGCCGCAAACAAGATCAGGTGCGTGGATCGCGCACCTGGGCACAATTGAGTAATCCCCTCTCAGTGTGTAAAATGTAAAAGGGCGGCAGCCGAGAACGACGCGGCAGAAGGAGTTGGAGAGCGAACAGCAACACATGCAGCGCGGAAGAGAGCGAGAGGCAGACGCAGACGACGCGGAAGGCTGAAAAGCGAACCGAGGAGCGAGCAGTGCAAGCGGCAGAGCTGAAAAGCAACCCGCAAGAGACTTTTTCTTATTGAAAAATAAAGAAGTCTGCACCTGCTCGCAGAATGTCTGTGCTTGGTGGTCCTTGGAACCCACACGACGGCTTGAGACTGTCACAATGGTGTTTGTTATGGACAATCTGTGACGAGCACAAAAGTCCATATGACTCCTTTAGAGGCCTACTGAAATGATTTTTTAAAATTTAAACGGGGATAGCAGATCCATTCTATGTGTCATACTTGATCATTTCGCGATATTGCCATATTTTTGCTGAAAGGATTTAGTAGAGAAAATCGACGATAAAGTTCGCAACTTTTGCTCGCTGATAAAAAAAAAAGCCTTGCCTGTACCGGAAGTAGCGTGACGTCACAGGAGCTAGTATTCCTCACAATTCCCCGTTGTTTACAATGGAGCGAGATATTCGGAGCGACAAAGCGACGATTACCCCATTAATTTGAGCGAGGATGAAAGATTTGTAGATGAGGAACGTTACAGTGAAGGACTAGAGAGAAAGTGATGGACGTATCTTTTTTCGCTCTGACCGTAACTTAGGTACAAGCTGGCTCATTGGATTCCACACTCTCTCCTTTTTCTATTGTGGATCACGGATTTGTATTTGAAACCACCTCGGATACTATATCCTCTTGAAAATGAGAGTCGAGCACGCGAAATGGACATTTAAAGTGACTTTTATCTCCACGACAATACATCGGTGACACACTTAGCTACTGAGCTAACGTGATAGCATCGTTCTCAAATGAAGATAGAAACAAAAGAAATAAACCCCTGACTGGAAGGATAGACAGACGATCAACAATACTATTAAACCATGTACATGTAATTACACGGTTAAAAATTCTCAGCCTGGTAAGGCTTAACAATGCTGTTGCTAACGACGCTAAGGCTGATTTAGCAACTTAGCAACCGGACCTCACAGAACTATGATAAAAACATTAGCGCTCCACCTACGCCAGCCAGCCCTCATCTTCCCATCAACAGCCGTGCTCACCTGCGTTCCAGCGATCGACGGCGCGATGAAGGACTTCATCCGTGGGTTTGGCGGCAAGCATCGGCTAGGCGTAGTAAGTAGTCCTTGTTGTGTTGCTGTAAGTATTGTACTTAGCCGCTAATACACCGATCGATCCCACCTACAACGTTCTTCTTTGCAGCCTCCATTGTTCATTAAACAAATTGCAAAAGATTCACCAACACAGATGTCCAGAATACCGTGGAATTTTGTCAAGAGGTTTTTGCATCGGGTCGATGGGGTCCAACCACTTCCGTGGATTTTGTGACGTCACGCGCATAAATCATATCCAAAGGAGTTTTTCAACCGGAAGTGTGGCGGGAATTTTAAAATGTCACTTTATAAGTTAACCCGGCCGTATTGGCATGTGTTTCAATGTTAAGATTTCATCATTGATATATAAACTATCAGACTGCGTGGTCGGTAGTAGTGGCTTTCAGTAGGCCTTTAAGGCGCCCTATAATCGGGTGCGCCTTATGTATGAAAAAAAGATCGAAAATGGACCATTCATCGGCAGTGCGCCTTATAATCCGGTGCACCCCATGGTCGGAAAATACGGCAGTCGATATTATGCAAATTGACAGCCAGATATATATTTTTTAGAGGAAATAATTACATAAGAACTGGTTAATTAATGTCGTTAATCTGGACACTTTGGGTCTTTTAATTGTGTGAATTTGGACTTTTTCTTATTAAAAGCACATGTTTACCTGCATGTCGCCTCCTGGGGTCACACACAGCCATGCAATTGGAAGTTAATCATGGAAAGGCTTTGCTCAAAGGAAATAATCTCCAAAATGCATTAATACATGTTGGTTTCCTAATTGTAAAAAAAATAATAATAATAAAAAGCTTAGTGGTGTGCGGTAATTTGTTGCATTAATATGTGTGTGGGCAGGATGGAAGCCCCACAGCCTTTGTCATGTGCACTCATAACATTTGTATGGGCTGCGTTTGCTACAATTGTCAAAGAGGGATTCATTTAACAATATGTGTATTATTGTGGTTGTATTTTGCGCTTCTTTTCATGTGACCAAAGAGCCTCACCGATATTAGGAACACCGCCCAGGATTATGCTGTGCAAACACGATAGCAATTATATTGTTGAAGAAAAACCACATATGCTGGAGCTAAGATTGTCAGGGATGGGGAGCAAAACTGGGTTCAGATGTACCAAAGAGTGGTAAAAGAACGCATTTGACTTGTTAGTGCAGCAATCCAGACAGAGGCGCGGAGTGTGACGATATCAACACGTATTAGTCATCAGATCCACCACACAAAGTTCCTCATGATGCACCGAATCAAGGTTAAGGCAAGCAAGTTGTATTCACAAACCTCGAAAATGTGAAATTTCACAACACAACACAAGTGTGACTTCTTTGTGAGATGACTGCGGATGGTTTGCAGGCTCACGGCAGCCGTAAAGACACCTGAAAGACCGACAGCACGACGTCTGGCCTTCACAATAAGAGCACTGAATGGTCAAGTGTGGAGGGAGGTGTGGCCAGCGCCGCCTGCAGGAGCAAAGGTCACCGCCTCTGTCTATGGGACGGCGTGGCGTAGTGGGTAGAGCAACCGTGCCAGAAACCTGAGGGTTGCAGGTTCGCTCCCCGCCTCTTACCATCCAAAAAAATCGCTGCCGTTGTGTCCTTGGGCAGGACACTTCACCCTTTGAATGATGAATGAATGGTAGGTGGTGGTCGGAGGGGCCGTAGGCGCAAACTGGCAGCCTCGCTTCCGTCAGTCTACCCCAGGGCAGCTGTGGCTACAAATGTAGCTTACCACCACCAGGTGTGAATGAATGATGGGTTCCCACTTCTCTGTGAGCGCTTTGAGTATCTAACAATAGAAAAAGCGCGATATAAATCTAATCCATTATTATTATTATTATTATTGAGGGCGGAGCACCATCAGACGGGGGCGTGGCAAGTGCCGACGGCGAGACACAGCCGAACAGGTGATTAGATCTCCCAGGTGGTACGACTTATCTAATCATGTGTTGTCAGGAGGGAAAGGAGGATACGGAGGACTGAAAAGTCACGTCCCGTTGGAGGGAAAACTTTGTTAAAACATATGATTATTTTTTTGCACATTTGCTGTGTTCTGTAGTTATTTCTGTGATAATTATGACACTTATTGATGTCACTGTATTCCATTAAATTGTATGACCATGACCATTTTGAGCTGTTTTCATATATAAGGCGCACCCGATTATAGGACGCGTTAAAGGAGTCTTATTTTATTTTTATTTTTTTCTATATGTAAAAGACTTCCTTGTGGTCTACATAACATGTAATGGTGGTTATTTGGTCAAAATGTTGCATAGATGATGTTTTACAGATCATCTTCAAGCCGCTTTCTGACAGTCGCTTCAGGATACGCCGTTTTGTGGGCGGTCTTATTTACGTGGCTCACCTCCGACAGCGCTTTCTCCCCGTCATCTTTGTTGTAGCGGTGTAGCGTGCAAGGACGGGAGTGGAAGAAGTGTCAAAAGATGGCGCTAACTGTTTTAATGACATTCAGACTTTACTTCAATCAATAACGGAGCAACATCTCCTCATCCGGAAACAACAATGTGTCCAGTGAAAAACCGTCCGACCGGAACTCTCTATTAACTAAAGTTCCTTGGGTGAATAATGTAAACTCACTACACCGGTATGTTTTAGTGCTTTCATGGCAAGTTAATGACAGATATAAGTAAGAACTTTACACTACTTGATATTAGAAATGGCAACATAATGTCCCATAACAAGAAGATAAAGAAAAAGTGGGCTGGCTCAAGGTGGAGGACAGAGTTAAACAACTTGCACTGAGCCTAGTCTATAAAATCCACTACACCTCCCTGATACCGAAGTACATGTCAAACTACTTCCTTAACGTAAATGACCGCCATAACCACAACACCAGGGGGAGCTCCACTAACCACGTTAAACCCAGATTCCGAACTAACAAAGGTCTTAACTCATTCTCTTTCTATGCCACATCAATGTGGAATGCGCTCCCAACAGGTATAAAAGAAAGGGCATCTCTATCCTCCTTCAAAACCGCACTAAAAGAACACCTCCAGGCAGCTACAACCCTAAACTAACACCCTCCCCGGATTGCTAATAATCAAATGCTAATAATCAAATGTAAACAATCAAATGCAGATCTGTATCATGAATCAATTTAAGTGGACCCCGACTTAAACAAGTTGAAAAACGTATTCGGGTGTTACCATTTAGTGGTCAATTGTACGGAATATGTACTTCACTGTGCAACCTACTAATAAAAGTCTCAATCAATCAATCAATCAATCAATCAATCAATCAATCAATCAATCAATCAATCAATCAAAAGAAGCATATCGACTACGGTGTCGGCACAGACTACAAAGGCGGACACATGCAATTTTTCAGGATTTATGCAGATCCCAAATATAGTACAGCAGGTACCAGAAGGTAAGAAAAGTTGCTTTTCGTAATATTGCGAAACAAAACGCCAGATAATGTCTTACCTCAGTGTTTTTCAACCTTTTTTGAGCAAAGGCACATTTTTTGCGTTGAATATATGCGGAGGCACACCACCAGCAGAAAACATTAAAAAACAAAACTCAATTGACAGTAAAAAGTTGTTGTTGCAATTGTTGGATATGACTTTAAAGCATAACCAAGCATGCATCAATATAGCTATTGTCTCAAAGTAGGTGTACTGTCACCACCTGTCACATCACACCCTGACTTATTTGGAGGTTTTTGCTGTTTTCCTGTGTGTAGTGTTTTAGTTCTTGTCTTGCGCTCCTATTTTGGGGGCTTTTTCTCTTTTTTCTGTATTTTCCTGTAGCAGTTTCATGTCTTCCATTGAGCGATATTTCCCGCATCTACTTTGTTTTAGCAATCAATAATATTTCAGTTGTTTTTATCCTTCTTTGTGGGGACATTGTCGATTGTAACGTCATGTTCGGTTGTACACTGTGGACACCGTCTTTGTTACGCAGTAAGTCTTTGCTGTCGTCCAGCATTCTATTTTTATTTACTTTGTAGCCAGTTCAGTTTTAGTTTCGTTCTGCATAGCCTTCCCTAAGCTTCAATGCCTTTTCTTAGGAGCACTCACCTTTTGTTTATTTTTGGTTTAAGACACAATTTTACCTGCACACTGCCTCCCGCTGTTTCAGACATCTACAAAGCATTTCGCTACCGGCTGCCCCCTACTGATATGGAAGAGTATTACACGGTTACTCTGCCGAGCTCTAGACAGCACCGACACTCAACAACAACACATCATTCGCAGACTACAATTACTGGTTTGCAAAAAATATTTTTAACCCAATGGGTGAAATTAGACAATCTCCTACGGCACACCAGACTGTATCTCACGGCACACTAGAATGCCGCGGCACAGTGGTTGAAAAACACTGTCTTACCTTATACACTGGTCGATCGCGAAAATATTTATAGCCTCACATCCAGCCACTCTCGACGATGTTGAAACAAATCGGACATTTGCTAGCATCCGACATCAAAAAGCTCTTCCCTCAACCACGACCGTCATCGCTCGCCTGCAATGGGACGCTAACAAGCCAAATACTAGAGTCCGTGAACATTGCTCCAAAGTACGGATCTGTGTTGATTTGTATACAAAAGTGAACATTGACATGTGCAAAGGCAGTAATATATGATAAAACAAGGGGGAACCTAAAGAAGGACTTCCCCATTTATCCCCTCTTTATCACACAGGAAAAACCCACCGGGTGAACGGCGGAATTTACTACTTCCGGCGCTGACGTAAGACAGCCATGTGACTATAGGATGAACAAATATTAGGGGTGTAACGGTACGTGTATTTGTATTGAACCGTTTCGGTACGGGGGTTTCGGTGTACCGAACGAGTTTCCACACGAACATATTAAGTAGCCGTCTCCGCTTCCTTCTGCCTCTGTCAGTCCTCTACACAGTACCCGGCATTGTCCCGCCCACACAACCATCTGATTGGTTACAAACAGAGCGGTAACGGCCAATCAGCAGTGAGTATTCAGAGCGCATGTAGTCAGTGCTTAGCGTTTAGCAGGTAAACATCAGGCCGCGGACTGCCCCCAAATTATAATAGTATTATGCTAGTAACATCACTATGAGCCCGTTGACCTTCTAGAAATATAAACTGCAGCTCACCTCGCTCGCAGTCCTGGCTTGAGGTGAAGGCTAAAGCGCTTTTAGCGTAACGTTAGCTGTGTGTTCGTGTGTGTGTGTGTGTGTGTGTGTGTGTGTGTGTGTGTGTGTGTGTGTGTGTGTGTGTGTGTGTGTGTGTGTGTGTGTGTGTGTGTGTGTGTGTGTGTGTGTGTGTGTGTGTGTGTGTGTGTGTGTGTGTGTGTGTGTGTGTGTGTGTGTGTGTGTGTGTGTGTTACGGACAGCAAAGCCCTGTCTGTCTGTTATTTCACTTTACCTTTTTCTGTGTTGACTGAGCTGTGTTGAAGCAGCAAAAAAGGACATTATGTTAAATGAAAAGTTTCTGTCTCTGATAGTTGATATCATAATGTAACTGCATCATTAAGCCTACATGAACTCCATGGTGTTCAGGGATGAATAGTCTCTCCTATTGCTATTGTACCATTTTTTCAGCTATAGTTACATGAATCATTAGTAATGCAGCAGCCTAGTTTTGAATGGCAGGGTCCCTGCTATCAAATGTCGATAAAAATATAATATTTACATAATAAAAATCAACTACAGGCTTCCCAAATGCTGTAATAAATTAAGCATGATGAGTTGACTTGAAACGGTTTAATGTTGCACTTTTTATATGTAGAAGAAAAGTTTTGTCATTTTATTTAATCTGAGCGACAACTTGAGGCAGTTTAATGTTGATTAACGTGGGCAGAATTATTATAGTGTTCCCAATGTTAAAAGGATAAAGCCATTGTTTACAAATTTGGTAAATAAATAACCAAAAAATGTATATTTTGTTGTTTTCTTACTGTACCGAAAATTAACCGAACCGTGACCTCTAAACCGAGGTACGTACCGAACCGAAAATGTTACACCCCTAACAAATATACTACAGTACTAAGGCTATTGTAGCCATCAACAGTTAGCATCTACAGCTGGGGTGCCCAAAGTGCTACACAGGGGTCCGTGGTTCATTTGTCATTGCACATTACAAAAAACTGAAAAAAAAGCGCAAAAATTGAGAAAACAGCAAGTAGCACAATAAGAAAAACAACAACAAAAACAAAAAAGGGACCAGAGATCTTGGGCTCTAAAAAGTTGGTGAACATTAGCATTAATGCTACATTTAAGAACCATCTCTACTACTTTATTTCACATTGGTAAATAATCTATGTTTGGACATGTGTCCAATAGCCCACATTCGGAGAATCGTTTATTATTCTCACCTCTAGTCGTCCGGCCATGTGTGAGAGGGACAGGAAGTGAACGTAAATAAAATCGCTGAACAGGAAACACATACAGACAATAAGGAAACACAGAAATGTGTCACACCTGTGGTGACAGGTCGTGACACTACTGCCCGTATTTATTTCAAATATGCCCCCTAAAAGTAGCATTGAGCTTAGAAAGTTGTTGTTGGGGGCGTGGCCTGCGGACCTGCAGCGAAGCGGGGTGTGCCAGGACCGGCTTCGAGATTAGTGACAGGTGCGTACACTACCGTTCAAAAGTTTGGGGTCACATTGAAATGTCCTTATTTTTGAAGGAAAAGCACTGTACTTTTCAATGAAGATAACTTTAAACTAGTCTTAACTTGAAAGAAATACACTCTATACATTGCTAATGTGGTAAATGACTATTCTAGCTGAAAATGTCTGGTTTTTGGTGCAATATCTACATAGGTGTATAGAGGCCCATTTCCAGCAACTATCACTCCAGTGTTCTAATGGTACAATGTGTTTGCTCATTGGCTCAGAAGGCTAATTGATGATTAGAAAACCCTTGTGCAATCATGTTCACACATCTGATAACAGTTTAGCTCGTTACAGAAGCTACAAAACTGACCTTCCTTTGAGCATATTGAGTTTCTGGAGCATCACATTTGTGGGGTCAATTAAACGCTCAAAATTGCAAGAAAAAGAGAACTTTCATCTGAAACTCGACAGTCTATTCTTGTACTTAGAAATGAAGGCTATTCCACAAAATTGTTTGGGTGACCCCAAACTTTTGAACGGTAGTGTAGGTGGCACACCTGGGCCGGCTTATCTAATCACCGGTCGCTCTGTTAAAAAGCAGCAGCCGGGAAGGAGAGGGATTGGTTGGGAACTGGCAAGAACTATGACTGAAAAGCATAAAAACAGACATCTAATGAAAAATAAATCCTTGTTCAAAACCATGAAAAAAGCTGTCATGTCCGTAGTTGGTGGTCTGAAGAACCCTGAGGCGCAAGTCTTCCACAGTTGTGTTTTACTCAATCACTCGATTAATGGATTACTAAAATAACCGAATGCCCTACACCCCTGCAAGAGGATGTCCTTTTTTCGGGTGTTGTTTATGTGGAACTGAATGAAAAAAATTGAGACGGAAAGAGGGTTTTGTCTAAAGTAGACAAGTGCGCTGCTGATTTGAAAGTTATTCATCTGAGGCAATTGTGTATCATTTTGTCATCCATGACATTTTGACAGGGGGTCGTTAGGTTTTGATAGTTTCAATCTAAATGTAAATGGTTTATGGTTTATTTCCCGGGGTTTTTTTGCTTGTGTGTACGGTTTGGACACCACCAGCCCACGTGCATGCGTACAACACGATGCATCACACATGCATGCGTACAACATGATGCATCACACGTGCATGCGTACAACATGATGCGTCACACGTGCATGCGTACAACATGATGCGTCACACGTGCATGCGTACAACATGACGCATCACACGTGCATGCGTACAACATGATGCGTCACACGTGCATGCGTACAACATGACGCATCACACGTGCATGCGTACAACATGACGCATCACACGTGCATGCGTACAACATGATGCGTCACATGTGCATGCGTACAACATGATGCATCACACGTGCATGCATACAACACGATGCATCACACGTGCATGCGTACAACATGATAGATCACACGTGCATGCGTACAACATGATGCATCACACGTGCATGCATACAACATGATGCATCACATGTGCATGCGTACAACATGATGCATCACACATGCATGCGTACAACATGATGCATCACATGTGTATGCGTACAACATGATGCATCACACATGCACGCGTACAACACGATGCATCACATGTGCATGCGTGCAACATGATGCATCACACGTGCATGCGTACAACATGACGCATCACACGTGCATGCGTACAACATGACGCGTCACACGTGCATGCGTACAACATGATGCGTCGCACGTGCATGCGTACAACACGATGCGTCACACGTGCATGCGTACAACATGATGCGTCACACGTGCATGCGTACAACATGATGCATCACACGTGCATGCGTACAACATGATGCGTCGCACGTGCATGCGTACAACATGATGCATCACACGTGCATGCGTACAACACGATGCATCGCACGTGCATGCGTACAACATGATGCATCATACGTGCATGCGTACAACATGATGCATCACACGTGCATGCGTACAACATGATGCATCACACGTGCATGCGTACATGATGCGTTGCACGTGCATGCGTACAACATGATGCATCACACGTGCATGCGTACAACATGACGCATCACACGTGCATGCGTACAACATGATGCATCACACGTGCATGCGTACAACATGATGCATCACACGTGCATGCGTACAACATGATGCGTCTCACGTGCATGCGTACAACATGACGCATCACAATGTCCAGTTTCTCTGTTCGACATGTTCGAGAAGGAGTAGGAAGAAGCAGAGTTTATTCAATCCTACCCCTTTTCCTTTGCATAGCAGTTGCTAAGACGTTTGTTCACTTCCTGTTCTCAATGTATTCACAATATACTCCATAAGAAATAACATTAAAAATAAATAATAATAAGTCAAGTAAGTTATATTTCATATGGTGAGATAAATAAGATTATCTAGAAAATTAATAAATTCAGAATGTTTATCATGGTTCTTCTTTTTTGTACTTTGTAAACAATTTAAGTTTGAAGAGTTTCTTGAAGTGGATCATATTAGTACATTGTTTGATTTCTTTGCTTAGTCCATTCCATAATTTAATTCCACATACTGATATACTGAAGGTCTTAAGTGGTTTATGTGCGTACAAATGTTTTAAATACATTTTTTCTCCAAGATTAAATTTCTCCTCTTTTGTTGAGAAGAATTGTTGTATATTCTTAGGTAGCAGATTGTATTTTTTCTTTGTGTATAATTTTAGCTGTTTGCAAATTCACTATGTGGTGGAATTTCAGTATTTTCAGGGTTTGAACGTTCTCTATATCCAACATTATGTATTATTATAACTGATCATTTTTGTAACACGGATGAATGAAGTGTACTGTTGTAGTTATTTCCCCCTTATTTCTACAGAATAACTCCGATATGGTAAGACTAGCGAGTAGTAAAGAATATGAGGTAATGTTTGGGCTAGAACGGGGGTCAGCATGCGGCTCTTTAGTGCCGCCCTAGTGGCTCCCTGGAGCATTTAAAAAAAAGGATTGAAAATGGAAAAAAGATGGGGGAAAAATTGTGTTTTTTGTTTGAGGACAAACATGACACAAAACTTCCCAATTGTGAGAATTACCACTGTTTAATATGTTTGTGTGTATGCTTCACTGATGGCAGTAAACATCGTTTTGTCCTACTAATTCCGGCGGTTCTTGAACTCACCATAGTGTGGACTGTGACGCAACAGTTTGTTTACATGTAAAACCTTCCACTCCTTATTTGTCTCATTTTGTCCACCAAAAGTTTTATGCTGTGCGTGAATGCACAAAGGTGCGCTGTGTTGATGTTATTGACTTGTTAGAGTGCTAATCATTCATATTTGGTGTTGGGTTGCATTTATTTAACACAAAAGCTGAGTTATGCTCACTACAATGTTGGGTTATTCCAAACCCAACTATTGGGTTGCACAATTTAGCACTCATTGACCCAATAGTTGGTTAAAAATTAGGGATGTCCGATAATGGCTTTTTGCCGATATCCGATATGCCGATATTGTCCAACTCTTTAATTACTGATACCGATATCAACCGATACCGATATCAACCGATATATACAGTCGTGGAATTAACACATTATTATGCCTAATTTGGACAACCAGGTATGGTGAAGATAAGGTACTTTTTTTTTAAATTAATCAAATGAAATAAGATAAATACATTAAAAACATTTTCTTGAATAAAAAAGAAAGTAAAACAATATAAAAACAGTTACATAGAAACTAGTAATTAATTAAAATTTGTAAAATTAACTGTTAAAGGTTAGTATTATTAGTGGACCAGCAGCACGCACAATCATGTGTGCTTACGGACTGTATCCCTTGCAGACTGTATTGATATATATTGATATATAATGTAGGAACCAGAATATTAATAACAGAAAGAAACAACCCTTTTGTGTGAATGAGTGTAAATGGGGGAGGGAGGTTTTTTGGGTTGGTGCACTAATTGTAAGTGTATCTTGTGTTTTTAAAGTGGATTTAATTAAAAAAACGGAAAAAAACAAAAAAACGATACTGATTAAAAAAAAACGCGTTACCGATAATTTCCGATATTACATTTTAACGCATTTATCGGCCGATAATATCGGCAGACCGATATTATCGGACATCTCTATTAAAAATGATACATTTTACTGTTGGTTTGTCCTACTCCTTCCCAACTACTGATCAAAGTTATCTTTATTCCGTTAAAATATACTCAAAAGCAAGATTTTAGTGGCATTTGTTTTTACAGGAATTGCCTTGTATGGTCATAGTAGTCCTATACAGCATGCTCAAATATGTTCATGTACATAAGTGATTGTAAATAATGTTACTGAGATGAATCATTAATAAAATTATCTTCGAGAAAAACTTACATTTTTAATTTTTAAAAAAAAACCTTTAACCCAAAAATGTGTTACTCATTCAAAAACAACCCAAAAAGGGTTCATTGTTTTAAAAACCCAGAAATTGAATTAAAATAATACTCTTATAACCCAAAAAAATTGATTGCTCTTCATAAAAATAACTCCAAAATGCATGTAATATTGGCTGCATTTCAGATAGTTGTTTGTGTGCCATGTTGTTCCAGACCACAGCAAACATTACCTAGCTTGCCAAAGATTGTAATAAATCTGTTAAAACAATGTTGGGTTATTCCAAACCCAACTATTGGGTTGCGCAATTTAGCGCTCCTTGACCGAATAGTTGGTTAAAAATTATACATTTTACTGCTGGTTTGTCTTACGCCTTCCCAACTACTGATCAAAATTATTTTTATTTCATTAATTTATACTCAAAAGCAAGATTTGAGTGACATTTATATTACAATAATTGCCGTGTATGGTCATAGTAGTCCTATACAGTGATTGTAAATAATGTTAATGAGATGAATCCTTAATAAAATTCCCTTCAAGAAAAACGTACCTTTTTAATAAAGAAAAAGCCTTTTACCCAAAAATGCGGTACTCGTTGAAAAACAACCCACAAATGGTTCATTGTTTTGAAAACCCAGAAATTGAGTTAAAATAATACCCTTATAACCCCAAAAATGGATTGCTCTTCATAAAAAATGTATGTAATATTGGCTGCATTTGTGTGCCATGTTGTTCCAGACCACAGCAAATATTACCTCACTTGCCAAAGTTTGTAATAAATCTGTTAAAAGAAGACAGCCTGCCGTTTCCTTTAACTTGGACACACACATCTGTACCTTTTGGTCATTAAAAGCCAGTAATTTCCAGGAGTTATCTCACTTTCTGAGTAGCCTCTGATTTACTAATGGTTTCTAATGTTGTAAAAACGTGTAGAATAAATATAAAATTTCAACATTTCTGTCAACGAAGATTTGCGACATTTGCCTGCGACACATAGTCATTTTGATAGTAGGCTAGTGCAGCTAATACAGCCGACCCCTGGCCTACACACTAAAACATGTTGGGTTAAAAAATAACTCAATTTAAACCCAACTGCTGGTTCAGAAAAGGACAAACCCCTTATTTGAGTTATTTTAACTCAACATTAATTTTTTCAACCCAAATTTTGAGTTGACATGTTTCACCAAAAAGTTGAGTTATCATAACTTAATGTTGGGTTATTCCCAACCAAGCTATTGGGTTGAATTATTTCACCCAAAAGTTGAGTTATGCTAACTCAATGTTGGTTGATTCATAACCCAACTATCGGGTTGAATTTATTTAACACAAAAGTTGAGTTATGCTAACTCAATGTTGGTTGTTTCATAACCCAACTATTGGGTTGAATTTATTTAACACAAAAGCTGAGTTATGCTAACTCAATGTCTGTTGATTCATAACCCAACTATTGGGTTGAATTTATTTAACACAAAAGTTGAGTTATGCTAACTCAATGTTGGTTGATTCATAACCCAACTATCGGGTTGAATTTATTTAACACAAAAGTTGAGTTATGCTAACTCAATGTTGGTTGTTTCATAACCCAACTATTGGGTTGAATTTATTTAACACAAAAGCTGAGTTATGCTAACTCAATGTCTGTTGATTCATAACCCAACTATTGGGTTGAATTTATTTAACACAAAAGCTGAGTTATGCTCACTACAATGTTGGGTTATTCCAAACCCAACTATTGGGTTGCACAATTTAGCGCTCTTTGACCCAATAGTTGGTTAAAATGATACATTTTACAGCTGGTTTGTCGTACTCCTTCCCAACTACTGATCAAAGTTATCTTTATTCCTTTAAAATATACTCAAAAGCAAGATTTTAGTGACGTTTTTTTTACAGGAATTGCCTTGTATGGTCATAGTAGTCCTATACAGCATGCTCAAATATGTTCATGTACATAAGTGATTGTAAATAATGTTAATGAGATGAATCATTAATAAAATTATCTTCGAGAAAAACTTACATTTTTAATTTTTAAAAAAAGCCTTTAACCCAAAAATGTGTTACTCATTCAAAAAACAACCCAAAAAGGGTTCATTGTTTTAAAAACCCAGAAATTGAGTTAAAATAATACCCTTATAACCCAAAAAAATTGATTGCTCTTCATAAAAATAACTCCAAAATGCATGTAATATTGGCTGCATTTCAGATAGTTGTTTGTGTGCCATGTTGTTCCAGACCACAGCAAACATTACCTAGCTTGCCAAAGATTGTAATAAATCTGTTAAAACAATGTTGGGTTATTCCAAACCCAACTATTGGGTTGCGCAATTTAGCGCTCCTCGACCCAATACTAGGTTAAAATGATACATTTTACTGCTGGTTTGTCCTACTCCTTCCCAACTACTGATCAAAATTATTTTTATTTCATTAATTTATACTCAAAAGCAAGATTTGAGTGACATTTATTTTACAATAATTGCCGTGTATGGTCATAGTAGTCCTATACAGTGATTGTAAATAATGTTAATGATATGAATCCTTAATAAAATTCCCTTCAAGAAAAACTTACCTTTTTAATAAAGAAAAAGCCTTTTACCCAAAAATGCGTTACTCGTTGAAAAACAACCCACAAATGGTTCATTGTTTTGAAAACCCAGAAATTGAGTTAAAATAATACCCCTAAAACCCAAAAAATGGATTTCTCTTCATAAAAAAAATATGTAATATTGGCTGCATTTGTGTGCCATGTTGTTCCAGACCACAGCAAATATTACCTCACTTGCCAAAGTTTGTAACAAATCTGTTAAAAGAAGACAGCCTGCCGTTTCCTTTAACTTGGACACACACATCTACACCTTTTGGTCATTAAAAGCCAGTAATTTCCAGGAGTTATCTCACTTTCTGAGTATAAAATTTCAACATTTCTGTCAACGAAGATTTGCAACATTTGCCTGCGACACATAGTCATTTTGATAGTAGGCTAGTACAGCTAATACAGCCGACCCCTGGCCTACACACTAAAACATGTTGGGTTAAAAAATAACCCAATTTAAACCCAACTGCTGGTTCAGAAAAGGACAAACCCCTTATTTGAGTTATTTTAACTTTTTCAACCCAAATTTTGAGTTGACATTTTTCACCAAAAAGTTGAGTTATCATAACTTAATGTTGGGTTATTCCCAACCAAGCTATTGGGTTGAATTATTTCACCCAAAAGTTGAGTTATGCTAACTCAATGCTGGTTGATTCATAACCCAACTATTGGGTTGAATTTATTTAACACAAAAGCTGAGTTATGCTCACTACAATGTTGGGTTATTCCAAACCCAACTATTGGGTTGCACAATTTAGCGCTCTTTGACCCAATAGTTGGTTAAAATGATACATTTTACAGCTGGTTTGTCCAACTCCTTCCCAACTACTGATCAAAGTTATCTTTATTCCATTAAAATATACTCAAAAGCAAGATTTTACTGACATTTGTTTTTACAGGAAATGCCTTGTATGGTCATAGTAGTCCTATACAGCATGCTCAAATATGTTCATGTACATAAGTGATTGTAAATAATGTTAATGAGATGAATCATTAATAAAATTATCTTCGAGAAAAACTTACATTTTTAATTTTAAAAAAAAAAACCTTTAACCCAAAAATGTGTTACTCATTCAAAAAACAACCCAAAAAGGGTTCATTGTTTTAAAAACCCAGAAATTGAGTTAAAATAATACCCTTATAACCCAAAAAAATGGATTGCTCTTCATAAAAATAACTCCAAAATGCATGTAGCATTGGCTGCATTTCAGATAGTTGTTTGTGTACCATGTTGTTCCAGACCACAGCAAACATTACCTAGCTTGCCAAAGATTGTAATAAATCTGTTAAAACAATGTTGGGTTATTCCAAACCCAACTATTGGGTTGCACAATTTAGCGCTCCTTGACCCAAAAGTAGGTTAAAAATTATACATTTTACTGCTGGTTTGTCCTACTTCTTCCCAACTACTGATCAAAGTTATCTTTATTCCATTAAAATATACTCAAAAGCAAGATATGAGTGACATTTCTTTTACAAGAATTGCCGTGTATGGTCATAGTACTCCTATACAGTGATTGTAAATAATGTTAATGAGATGAATCCTTAATAAAATTCCCTTCAAGAAAAACATACCTTTTTTAAAAGCCTTTTACCCAAAAAATGTGTTACTCTTTGAAAAACAACCCAAAAATGGTTCATTGTTTTGAAAACCCAGAAATTGAGTTAAAATAATACCCTTATAACCCCCAAAAATGGATTGCTCTTCATAAAAAATGTATGTAATATTGGCTGCATTTGTGTGCCATGTTGTTCCAGACCACAGCAAACATTACCTCACTTGCCAAAGATTGTAATAAATCTGTTAAAAGAAGACAGCCTGCCGTTTCCTTTAACTTGGACACACACATCTACACCTTTTGGCCATTAAAAAACAGTAATTTCCAGGAGTTATCTCACCTTCTGAGTAGCCTCTGATTTACTAATGGCTTACACTCGCAACTAGAGATGTCCGATAAATGCTTAAAAGGTAATATCGGAAATTGTCGGTATCGGTTTCAAAAAGTAAAATGATGACCTCATCAAACCGCTGCGAGCACAGCATAACAACAACAAGAGTGTGTCGTTGCCGGTGCTGTAGCCGTGGCTAACAAGCCAGCTCGCTCGGTGACTGACTAATGACACCATGTCTATGGTTTGGGATTATTTTAAAGTGTCTCTGACGGATAAAAAACTGGCAAAAAGTCGGTTATGCGAGAAGAAACCAAGACGTCTTCCTTTAATACGAGCAATTTGATCTCCCACTTCTTCTAGAATCATAAGGAGATACACTATGAATACAAGCGGAAGATGGATGTGAGCCCAGTTTATAATTTCCTGTTATACAGTATAGCCAGGCAGTCTTGCACTAAAGGAGGACTATGTTATTGTTTACTTTATTACTCTAGTATACGCTGGACTCCAGCTGTGTGCCTTCATTGTTTTTGTAGCATGTTTAAAAAAAATTAAAAAATAATGCACTTTGTGAAAGTCAAAGTATAGTACTTCCCATAGTTGTAGTGGATATATATATATATATTTTTTTTGTATTCATGTTTATTTTGAATATGTAGACAAAACAAAAACAACAAATTTTGAAAAAAACAACAAAAAAGCCATTCAAGAATGAATAACAAAAACAATAATAATAATAATAATAATAGTAATAATAAAAAAAGCAAAAGAAACAAGAAATGAAAATAAACATTAATGTAAACATATCCGAAAAGGAGTGAGAAGAAGTAAAAACGTATGTACTCCCACCCCTCTTATTACTTACTGTATGTTTAATAATAATAATAATAATCAGGATTATCTCAGGGAGAGCATGTCCCAAATTCCAAGCTGCTGTTTTGAGGCATGTTTAAAAAAAAAAATAATGCACTTTGTGACTTCAATAATAAAAATATGGCAGTGCCATTTTGGCACTTTTTTCCATAACTTGAGTTGATTTATTTTGGGAAAACCTTGTTACATTGTTTAATGCATCCAGCGGGGGCATCACAACAAAATTAGGCATAATAATGTGTTAATTCCACCACTGTATATATCGGTATCGGTTGATATCGGAATCGGTAATTAAAAGTCGGACAATATCGGAAGATCGGCAAAAAAGCCATTATCGGACTCATAAATTGGGTTGTCAAAATAACCCAGCATTTTTTTGTGTGTAGAACATGTTTTGCTTTATTTATTATTGATGTGTTTCTTGCCACTTTATAATGTATATTTTTGTTATTTATGACAATTCCAGTTAATTTTATCGTTAATCATTATGTGGTTTAATTTAATTTACTGGGTCTGCGAGTGGAAATCGCTCACTTACCCTGCAAAAGACTGACATTTCCAATAAGAATTACATCAATTGTGTCACATATACCGATGGTCTGGTGAATTTCTACCCCAAAAAGTCAACTATGTACAGCAGGGGTCACCAACCTTTTTGAAACCAAGAGCTACTTCTTGGGTACTGATTAATGCGAAGGGCTACCAGTTTGATACACACTTAAATAAATTGCCAGAAATAGCCAATTTGCTCAATTTACCTTTAACTCTATGTTATTATTAATAATTAATGATATTTACACTTAATTGAACAGTTTAAAAGAGGAGAAAACACGAAAAAAATGACAATTACATTTTGAAACATAGTTTATCTTCAATTTAACTCTTTAAAATTCAAAATTCAACCGAAAAAAAGAAGAGAAAAACTTAAAAAAAAGAATTATTGGAACATCATTAGTAATTTTTCCTGATTAAGATTAATTTTAGAATTTTGATGTCATGTTTTAAATAGGTTAAAATCCAATCTGCACTTTGTTAGAATATATAACAAATTGGACCAAGCTATATTTCTAACAAAGACAAATCATTATTTCTTCTCGATTTTCCAGAACAAAAATGTTAAAATAAATTCAAAATACTTTGAAATAAGATTTAAATTTGATTCTACAGATTTTCTAGATTTGCCAGAATAATTTTTTTGAATTTTAATCATAACAAGTTTGAAGAAATATTTCACAAATACTCTTCGTCGAAAAAACAGAAGCTAAAATGAAGAATTAAATTAAAATGTATTTATTATTCTTTACAATTAAAAAAAATAAAAAATTACTTGAACATTGATTTAAATTGTCAGGAAAGAAGAGGAAGGAATTTAAAAGGTAAAAAGGTATATGTGTTTAAAAAAGGTTGTATTTTTTCTCTAAAATTGTCTTTCTGAAAGTTATAAGAAGCAAAGTAAAAAAAATAATGAATTTATTTAAACAAGTGAAGACCAAGTCTTTAAAATATTTTCTTGGATTTTCAAATTCTATTTGAGTTTTGTCTCTCTTAGAATTAAAAATGTCGGGCAAAGCGAGACAAGCTTGCTAGTATATAAATCAAATTTAAAAAATAGAGGCAGCTCACTGGTAAGTGCTGCTATTTGAGCTATTTTTAGAACAGGCCGGCGGGCTACTCATCTGGTCCTTACGGGCTACCTGGTGCCCGCGGGCACCGCGTTGGTGACCCCTGATGTATACCCTTATGCTATACACTTATATACCCTGCATACCCTTTGGTTGATTGGAGCTGCAGAAGGCAAAGCAAGTGTGGGTTTGTGTACCTTGTGAGCACTAAAATGGAGGAGGCAGTGTGGGATGAGAAGATTGGAGGAGCTGTCAGGAAAGTGGGGGGTGCAGAAGTTGGAGGAATGACTCAAATCTGACACATGCTACACAAAAGAGGGGAGTTGAACTCCTGGTTTTTTTCTTGTGATTTTAGTCAAAGCTCTGCAATTAAGGCTTTGATTGAGGGGTTTTATTTTTGCAAGCCTTTGACTTCGTGCAATGAATTTGTGCACCCTGTTGCTGCTTGTATATGACATATGCATGTCCATTTTTGCGTGTGCACTTATTTATGCGCTGCAAAGGAATGCTTAAAATGTGCTGACGAGGCGCTTTTCTGCCCATCACTTACCCATGTTGGATCATCGGTGCGTTCCCTATAGACGCTCTTATTGCAATCCCCACCGCGCGCGTCTCCAATCCAGAACCGTTAGAAGCTCCCAAGCAAGCGGCGACTCACGTCCCTTCATATATTTACACACAAAAAAAAAAAAAAAAAAAAAAAATTGTCCCTTTTTGATTAAAAAAAGCCTGTAAAGTTTGTTCCCGCTGCGCAACTCGCCGCGCGTAATTTAGAAAAACGTGTCATCGTCAACAAGGACCGAGTTGAAAATGTGTCTCCGGGTGGGACGCATGATGAAGGAAGGTGCGTGTAGCAGGAAAAAAAAAAAAAAAAAAAAGTGAAAGTGTGAGAGAGAGGGAGAGGGAGAGTAGGAGGAGAGAAAAAAGGGAGCGTTGTTGGCGCTGTGGTCTCCTTCCCGGGAAGATGCTCTCTGCAGGCGCGCCAGCAGTGCGCGGGAATTGTCCGGGGCGCGTGACCGGGCCAAGTCAGACGCGTGCGCGCGCAGAACGCGGGAACGAGTGAGAGAAGAGAAAGTAGGGGGTGGGCGATACTGCCCATGTTGGTGTTGAGCTGATACCAGGTGACGACGTTGCCAATACCGACGGCATACTTTTTACATGATACAATTTATTCTGATCGTGTTAAAATTTTATCATTATTATTATTATTGTTATTGTTTTTATTATTGTGATTATTCTTATTATTATTGTTATTATTAATATTGTTGTTTTTATTAATGCTATTATTATTATAAATGTTTTATTATTATTGGTATTGTAATTATTATTATTATTATTTTTAGTGTTATTATTATTGTTGTTGTTTAATTTTTGTTGTTTTATTATTGTATCATTATTTTTATTATCATGATTATTATTATTGTTATTATTTGTAGTATTGTTGTTTGTATTGTTGTTATTGTTTTGCTATTATTATTGTTATTACTATTATCAATTGCATTATTATTATTGTTATTATTGTTGTTTTATTATTGTTATTACTATTATTAATTGTATTATTATTATTGTTATTATCATTGTTGTTTTATTATTGTTATTATTATTATTATTGTAATTATTATTGTTATTATCATTGTTCTTGTTTTATTATTGTTATTCTTATTACTAATATTAATTGTATTATTATTGTTATTATTATTGATGTTTTATTATTGTTATTATTATTGTAATTATTATTGTTATTATTATTGTTCTTGTTTTATTATTGTTATAATTGTTATAATTATTATTATTGATATAATTATTATTGGCGGCACTGCATCAAAAAGTGACATCAGTGTGTAAAGGGTATCACCACATGGGCTCAGGAACACTTCAGAAAACCACATATATATACACACTTGTGGTGTATATGTATGTATATATATATATATATATATATATATATATATATATATATATATATATATATATATATATATATATATATATATATATATATATATATATATATATATATATGTGTGTGTGTGTTTGTATATGTGTATGTGTATGTATATGTATATATAAGTGTGTGTATGTATATATATATATATATATATATATATATATATATATATATATATATATATATATATATATATATATATATATATATATATATATATATAATCCATATTATATAAAGCACAGGGAAGTGTTTGAAATGTAGATTAAATAACTTAATTTGGAAATAAACACGCAGGGAGAGATTAGTTATAAAACAATGTTCTTCAATGACATGCTAGAGTTGACCTGCATCTTGTCAAGGACTTTTTTATTTATTTTTTAAACAATATAATATGAACAATTATACAGTCCAAAAACATAGAATAGAATAAAAAAAATTAAAACAATCATCACACTAGCAATAATTCAATACGGATAATGTTTGTGTTATCGACACGGTGAGCGATGCGCCCACCCTCCTTTACTCCATGCATTGTTGAACAGCTGCAGGCATGTATGGTCACATATGAAATCTGTTGTTTGTTCAATCATCCTCTGCTCCCAAAACCCAATCACGCTGGTGTTAGCGGGATATGCAAGAGGATGATAATTATTATGGAACGAGTGGGTTCAGGCTTGAGCAGAGTTTCACGTTGTGTAATTATTGCAGGGAGGGAGGGAGGGCGGAATGCAAATGCCTTGTTAGAACAGATGCTGTTGTCTTTTAAGCAAGTGTTGTGAAACATGCAGGCAGCAGTGAAATGAGTCAGTAAAGTGTTTTTTTGGTGTTGTTTTTTTGTCAATGCTGCTGATAGTAAAATACCATCAAGATACTCAAAGTTGTTGGGTTTTTTTCCCCCATTGTGGAATTTAAAAAAAATGTCTATCCGAAAATGGATTGTATAAACAGGTATAATGGGGGGAAAATAAGCACCGGTTGACTTTCTGATTTTGTAAGTTTAGTTCTTTACAAGGATATAAACATGACTAAAATAGTAAAATTGTATAGATTATTTTGTATTTGCATTTAAAACACATCTTCATCATAAACCCAGAAGAGGGAATTTTTAGTTGATACTCAACTTTACTCATAATTAAGTTATTTATTTGTTTATACAAAACCCAAAACTAGTTAATTTGGCACGTTGTGTAAATGGTAAATAAAAACAGAATACAATGATTTGCAAATCCTTTTCAACTTATATTCAATTGAATAGACTGCAAAGACAAGATATTTCATGTTCACAGTGAGAAACTGTTGCAAATAATCATTAACTTACAATTTAATGGCAGCAACACATTGCAAAAAAGTTGTCACAGGGGCATTTTTACCACTGTGTTACATGGCCTTTCCTTTTAACAACACTGAGTAAACGTTTGGGAACTGAGGAGACACATTTTTGAAGCTTCTCAGGTGGAATTCTTTCCCATTCTTGCTTGATATACAGCTTAAGTTGTTCAACAGTCCGGGGGTCTCCCTTGTGCTATTTTAGGCTTCATAATGCGCCACACATTTTCAATGGGAGACAGGTCTGGACTACAGGCAGGCCAGTCTAGTACCCGCACTCTTTTACTATGAAGTCACGCTGTTGTAACACGTGGCTTGGCATTGTCTTGCTGAAATAAGCAGGGGCGTCCATGATAACATTGCTTGGATGGCAACATATGTTGCCCCAAAACCTGTATGTACCTTTCAGCATTCATTTTGCCTTCACAGATGTGTAAGTTACCCATGAATTGGGCACTAATACACCCCCATACCATCACACATGCTCGCTTTTGAACTTTGCGCCTACAACAATCCGAATGGTTCTTTTCCTCGTTGTTCCGGAGGACACGACAATTTCCAAAAACAGTTTGAAATGTGGACTCCTCAGACCACGGAATACTTTAACTTTTTGCATCAGTCCATCTTAAATGAGCTCGGGCCCAGCGAAGCCGGAGGCGTTTCTGGGTGTTGTTGATAAATGGCTTTCACGTTGCATAGTAGAGTTTTAACTTGCATTTACAGACGTAGCGACAAACTGTAGTTACTGACAGTGGCTTTCTGAAAAGTTCCTGAGCCCATGTGGTGATATCCTTTACACACGCTTTTTGATGCAGTACCGCCTGAGGGATCCAAAGTCACGGGCATTCCAATGTTACCTGCAGTGATTTCTCCAGATTCTCTGAACCTTTTGATGATATTACAGACCTTAGATCAGGGGTCACCAACGCGGTGCCCCCGGGCACCAGGTAGCCCGTAAGGACCAGATGAGTAGCCCACTGGCCTGCTCTAAAAATAGCTCAAATAGCAGCACTTACCAGTGAGCTGCCTCTATTTTTTAAATTGTATTTATTTACTAGCAAGCTGGTCTCGCTTTGCCCGCCATTTTTAATTCTAAGAGAGACAAAACTCAAATAGAATTTGAAAATCCAAGAAAATATTTTAAAGACTTGGTCTTCACTTGTTTAAATAAATTCATAATTTTTTTTACTTTGCTTCTTATAACTTTCAGAAAGACAATTTTAGAGAAAAAATACAACCTTTTTTAAACACATATACCTTTTTATCTTTTAAATTCCTTCTTCTTCTTTCCTGACAATGTAAATCAATGTTCAAGTAATTTTTTTAAAAAAATTTTTAAAAAATAATAAATAAATTTTAATTTAATTATTTATTTTAGCTTCTGTTTTTTCGACGAAGAATATTTGTGAACTATTTCTCCAAACTTATTATGATTAAAATTCAAAACAATTATTCTGGCAAATCTAGAAAATCTGTAGAATAAAATTTAAACCTTATTTCAAAGTCTTTTGAATTTCTTTTAAAAAATGTATTCTGGAAAATCTAGAAGAAATAATGATTTGTCTTTGTTAGAAATATAGCTTGGTCCAATTTGTTATATATTCTAACAAAGTGCAGATCGGATTTTAACCTATTTAAAACATGTCATCAAAATTCTAAAATTAATCTTAATCAGGAAAAATTACTAATGCTGTTCTATAAATTATTATTTTTTATTTTTTCAAAAAGATTCGAATTAGCTAGTTTTTCTCTTCTTTTTTTCGGTTGAATTTTGAATTTTAAAGAGTCGAAATTGAAGATAAACTGTTTTTAAAAATTTAATTGTCAAATTTTTCGTGTTTTCTCCTCTTTTAAACCGTTCAATTAAGTGTAAATATCATTGATTATTAATAATAACATAGAGTTAAAGGTAAATTGAGCAAATTGGCTATTTCTGGCAATTTATTTAAGTGTGTATCAAACTGGTAGCCCTTCGCATCAATCAGTACCCAAGAAGTAGCTCTTGCTTTCAAAAAGGTTGGTGACCCCTGCCTTAGATGGTGAAATCCCTAATTTCCTTCCAGTAGCTCGTTGAAAGCTGTTGTTCTTAAACTGTTGGACAATTTGCTCACGCATTTGTTGACAAAGTGGTGACCCTCGCCCCCGTCCTTGTTTGCGAATGACTGAGCATTTCATGGAAGCTGCTTTTATACCCAATCATGGCACCCACCTGTTCCCAATTAGCCGGTTCACCTGTGGGATGTTCCAAATAAGTGTTTGATGGGCATTCCTCAACTTTCTCAGTCTTTTGTGCCACTTGTGCCAGCTTTTTTGAAACATGTCGCAGGCATCAAATTCCAAATGAGCTAATATTTGCAAAAAATAACAAAGTTTTCCAGTAAATATGTTGTCTTTGTAGTCTATTCAATTACATATAGGTTGAAAAAGATTAGCAAATCATTGTATTCTGTTTTTTATTCACGATTTACACAACGTGCCAACTTCTTTGGTTTTGGGGTTTGTGATTCAAGTTACTGTATTTGCTCTGTATTATTTATTTCCAACAGTTTTAAAGACAAAAGACACCACAGATGAGCACTGTTTTAAACGGTCATAAATCAGATATTGAAGCCGCAGCCCTTTTATTTGTTTGTTTTTACCAAAAAGGTGTTTCTCTGCTTAGGGGGTACTTGGCTGGAAACATATTCCACAGGGGGTTACTTTACTGGGAAAAAAACCAATTTGAGAACCTCTGACATCACAGCTTTAGATCAATTTGACACCTCCGACTACAATTGTTATCTGAATTTGGAGTTCTTCACAAAGTCAAGGCAATAAAAAGAGATTGACCTTTTTCCAAGGTGCAACGATGATTGTTTGCGTTCACACTTGACTGAAGTGTAAATTACAACGAAGAAGAATTAAAAAATTCCTACTTCCTAAAATATTGGTATGGTATCATTTGCAAGTAAGGAAGAAGATATTGTGCACGATGAAATAAATGAAATATCTTCATTTAAATCATTCCAGAGGACCATTGTGACGTGTGAGGTGTCAGATGACCTCACGTAGGGCCTTATTGTATCAATGATTCTGGACCAGGGGTCACCAACCTTTTTGAAACCAAGAGCTACTTCTTGGGTACTGATTAATGCGAAGGTCTACCAGTTTGATACACACTTAAATAAATTGCCAGAAATAGCCAATTTGCTCAATTTACCTTCAACTCTATGTTATTATTAATAATTAATGATATTTACACTTAATTGAACAGTTTAAAAGAGGAGAAAACACGAAAAAAATGACAATTACATTTTGAAACATAGTTTATCTTCAATTTAACTCTTTAAAATTCAAAATTCAACCGAAAAAAAGAAGAGAAAAACTTAAAAAAAGAATTAATGGAACATCATTAGTAATTTTTCCTGATTAAGATTAATTTTAGAATTTTGATGACATGTTTTAAATAGGTTAAAATCCAGTCTACACTTTGTTAGAATATATAACAAATTCGACCAAGCTATATTTCTAACAAAGACAAATCATTATTTGTTCTAGATTTTCCAGAACAAAATTAAATTTTAAAATAAATTCAAAATACTTTGAAATAAGATTTAAATTTGATTCTACAGATTTTCTAGATATGCCAGAATAATTTTTTTGAATTTTAATCATAATAAGTTTGAAGAAATATTTCACAAATACTCTTCATCGAAAAAACAGAAGCTAAAATGAAGAATTAAATTAAAATGCATTTATTATTCTTTTCAATTAAAAAAAAAAAAAAAAACTTCAACATTGATTTAAATTGTCAGGAAAGAAGAGGAAGGAATTTAAAAGGTAAAAAGGTATATGTGTTTAAAAATCCTAAAATCATTTTTAAGGTTGTATTTTTTCTCTAAAATTGTCTTTCTGAAAGTTATAAGAAGCAAAGTAAAAAAAAATAATGAATTTATTTAAACAAGTGAAGACCAAGTCTTTAAAATATTTTCTTGGATTTTCAAATTCTTTTTGAGTTTTGTCTCTCTTAGAATTAAAAATGCCGGGCAAAGCGAGACCAGCTTGCTAGTAAATAAATAACATTTAAAAAATAGAGGCAGCTCACTAGTAAGTGCTGCTATTTGAGCTATCTTTAGAACAGGCCGGCGGGCTACTCATCTGGTCCTTACGGGCTACCTGGTGCCCGCGGGCACCGCGTTGGTGACCCCTGTTCTGGACTATTATAGACTCGTTGGCAGATCCTTGCATTAACATTTTAGCCCAGCCGGCAAATATAGACCACAGGGGTCCAAACTTGTGATTTACATAACTGAGGCGTTCCTCAGGACACCCCTTTAAGTCCTCTTCTTTTTGGCAGTTACACATATTTTTCTTAATACGATTTATGTAACTATAGTGTTGCTGTAGCTTGTTTACTTTAGATGCAGTCAGCAGTCATCATGTTCAACTTCTTTAGTTGTACTATTAGTGTTCCTCAAGGTTCCAATGTTCTATGTATGTAATATCAATATACAGATAATGTGTCACGAGACATGCACATATGAATTAAATACACAGAGGACATAAGTAAAGGATATTAAATGAGCTCAAATATACCTACAAATGAGGCATAATGATGCAATATGTATATACAACAAGCCTAAATAGCATGTTAGCATTGATTAGCCTGCAGTCATGGATTAATAATAATTAGGGATGTCCGATAATGGCTTTTTGCCGATATCCGATATGCCGATATTGTCCAACTCTTTAATTACCGATACCGATATCAACCGATACCGATATCAACCGATATATGCAGTCGTTGAATTAACACATTATTATGCCTAATTTGTACAACCAGGTATGGTGAAGATAAGGTACTTTTTTAAAAAAATGAATCAAATAAAATAAGATAAATAAATTAAAAACATTTTCTTGAATAAAAAAGAAAGTAAAACAATATAAAAACAGTTACATAGAAACTAGTAATTAATGAAAATTTGTAAAATTAACTGTTAAAGGTTAGTACTATTAGTGGACCAGCAGCACGCACAATCATGTGTGCTTACGGACTGTATCCCTTGCAGACTGTATTGATATATATTGATATATAATGTAGGAAGCAGAATATTAATAACAGAAAGAAACAACCCTTTTGTGTGAATGAGTGTGAATGAGTGAGGGGGAGGGAGGTTTTTTGGGGTTGGTGCACTAATTGTAAGTGTATCTTGTGTTTTTAAAGTGGATTTAATAAAAAAATAAAAAATAAAAAAACGATACTGATAATAAAAAAACCGATACCGATCATTTCCGATGTTACATTTTAACGCATTTATCGGCCGATAATATCGGCAGACCGATATTATCGGACATCTCTAATAATAATAATAATAATAATAGATTGTATTTGTAAAAAGCACTTTATATTGAGTAAACAATCTCAAAGTGCTACAGTGTATTAAAAAAATAAAAATAATAATAAAATAAAATAAAATAAATAAATAAATAAAATAAAATAAATAAAAAAGATAATAAAGAAATAAATAAAAATAAAAACTAGAACAGCCAAATAGCTATAGCTAGTATGCAAAGCTCACCTTTGTGCGTTCAAGCACTGCATAAAATGTTTGGTGGACAAAATGAGACAAAGAAGGAGTGGCATAAAACACATCTTCCTGTGGCAGCATCGGAGAAAGTCGTACAAACTACGATGAGTTCATGGATCGCTGAAATGAGTAGGACAAAACGGCGCTCGCCAAATACTCTCCTCCTTGAAGCATGTTTAACATAAACAGGGGGATTTCTAACAATCAGGAAGGTTTGTGTCATGTTTGTCCTCCTACAGAAAATATAATAAAACAAAAACAAAAATGTTCTTAATCTTTTTCCATTTTCACACACCTCTGAAAGAGGTCCAGGGAGCCACTAGGGCGGTGCTAAAGACGCCCGGTCTAAGAGATCAATTTTGGGACAGCGTGTACAGGCAGAATGATGTTGATGATGCATATTGTACATTTTCTGATACTGTCATAATGGTTTTAATTTTCCTGAGGGAACTCTCCTGAAGGAATCAATAAAGTACTATCTATCTATCCATCTATCTATCTATCTATCTATCTATCTATCTATCTATCTATCTATCTATCTATCTATCTATCTATCTATCTATCTATCTATCTATCTATCTATCTATCTTTACGACCAAAATTGTCCATGGAAACGACTGAGAAAAAAAATCAGAAGAACAATCAACTTTGTTGGTTGTCATGTCATGTACGGATGCACTTTGTGGACGCCGTCTGCTGCTCCACACGCTGTAAGTCTTTGCTGTCGTCCAGCATTCTGTTTTTGTTTACTTTGCAGCCAGTTCAGTTTTAGTTTTGTTCTGCATCACCTTCCCTAAGCTTCAATGCCTTTTCTTAGGGGCACTCACCTTTTGTTTACTTTTGGTTTAAGCATTAGACACCTTTTCAACTGTACGCTGCCTCCAGCTGTCGTCTGCATATTGTGATCACGACAAACCATCGTCGTTGTTCCCGACATCTACAAAGCAATTAGCTACCTGCTGCCACCTGCTGATACGGAAGAATATTACACGGTTACTCTGTTGAGCTCCAGACAGTACAGACACTCAACAACGGCACATTATTTGTGAATTATAATTACTGGTTTGCAAAAAATATTTTTAACTAGAGATGTCCGATAATATCGGTCTGCCGATATTATTGACCGATAAATGCGTTAAAATGTAATATTGGAAATTATCGGTATCGGTTTTTTATTATCAGTATCGGTTTTTTTGGGGGGGTTTTTTTTGTGTTTTTATTAAATCCACATAAAAAACACAAGATACACTTACAATTAGTGCACCAAAAAAACCTCCCTCCCCCATTTACACTCATTCACACTCATTCACACAAAAGGGTTGTTTCTTTCTGTTATTAATATTCTGCTTCCTACATTATATATCAATATATATCAATACAGTCTGCAAGGGATACAGTCCGTAAGCACACATGATTGTGCGTGCTGCTGGTCCACTAATAATACTAACCTTTAACAGTTAATTTTACACATTTTCATTAATTACTAGTTTCTATGTAACTGTTTTTATATTGTTTTACTTTCTTTTTTATTCAAGAAAATGTTTTTAATTTATTTATCTTATTTTATTTGATTCATTTTTTTTTAAAAGTACCTTATCTTCACCATACCTGGTTGTCCAAATTAGGCATAATAATGTGTTAATTCCACGACTGTATATATCGGTTGATATCGGTATCGCTTGATATCGGTATCAGTAATTAAAGAGTTGGACAATATCAGCATATCGGATATCGGCAAAAAGACATTATCGGACATCCCTATTTTTAACCCAATTAGGTGAAATTACATAATCTCCCACGGCACACCAGACTGTATCTCACAGTGGTTGAAAATGACTGTTCTAGAAGACATAACCATGTACTAATTCCCTTCTTTGTTTGGACATTGTTGATTGTCATGTCATGTACGGATGTACTTTGTTGACGCCGTCTTTGCTCCACAGTAAGTCTTTGCTGTCGTCCAGCATTCTGTTTTTGTTTACTTTGCAGCCAGTTCAGTTTTAGTTTCGTTCTGCATCGCCTTCCCTAAGCTTCAATGCCTTTTCTTAGGGGCACTCACCTTTTGTTTACTTTTGGTTTAAGCATTAGACACCTTTTCACCTGTACGCTGCCTCCAGCTGTCGTCTGCATATTGTGAACACGACAAACCATCGTCGTTGTTCCCGACATCTACAAAGCAATTAGCTACCTGCTGCCACCTACTGATATGAAATAATATTACACAGTTACTCTGCCGAGCTCCAGACAGCACAGAAACTCAAAAACGGCACATTATTTGCGGATTATAATTACTGGTTTGCAAAAAATATTTTCAACCCAATTAGGTAAAATTACATAATCTACCACGGCACACCAGACTGTATCTCACAGTGGTTGAAAATGACTGTTCTAGAAGACATAACCATGTACTAATTATCTTCTTTGTTTGGACATTGTTGATTGTCATGTCATGTACGGATGCACTTTGTTGACGCCGTCTTTGCTCCACAGTAAGTCTTTGCTGTCGTCCAGCATTCTGTTTTTGTTTACTTTGCAGCCAGGTCAGTTTTAATTTCGTTCTGCATCGCCTTCCCTAAGCTTCAATGCCTTTTCTTAGGGGCACTCACCTTTTGTTTACTTTTGGTTTAAGCATTAGATACCTTTTCACCTGTACGCTGCCTCCAGCTGTCGTCTGCATATTGTGATCACGACAAACCATTGTCGTTGTTCCCGACCTCTACAAAGCAATTAGCTTCCTGCTGCCACCTACTGATACGGAAGAATATTACACGGTTACTCTGTTGAGCTCCAGACAGTACAGACACTCAACAACGGCACATTATTTGTGAATTATAATTACTGGTTTGCAAAAAATATTTTTAACTAGAGATGTCCGATAATATTGGTCTGCCGATATTATCGGCCGATAAATGCGTTAAAATGTAATATTGGAAATTATCGGTATCGTTTTTTTTATTATCAGTATCGTTTTTGTTTTTTTTTTAATTATTTTTTTTTGTTTTGTTTTGTTTTTATTATTAAATCTACATAAAAAACACAAGATACACTTACAATTAGTGCACCAAAAAAACCTCCCTCCCCCATTTACACTCATTCACACTCATTCACACAAAAGGGTTGTTTCTTTCTGTTATTAATATTCTGGTTCCTACATTATATATCAATATATATCAATACAGTCTGCAAGGGATACAGTCCGTAAGCACACATGATTGTGCGTGCTGCTGGTCCACTAATAATACTAACCTTTAACAGTTAATTTTACAAATTTTCATTAATTACTAGTTTCTATGTAACTGTTTTTATATTGTTTTACTTTTTTTTTTATTCAAGAAAATGTTTTTAATTTATTTATCTTATTTTATTTGATTCATTTTTTAAAAAAGTACCTTATCTTCACCATACCTGGTTGTCCAAATTAGGCATAATAATGTGTTAATTCCACGACTGTATATATCGGTTGATATCTGTATCGGTTGATATCGGTATCGGTAATTAAAGAGTTGGACAATATCGGCATATCGGATATCGGCAAAAAGCCATTATCGGACATCCCTATTTTTAACCCAATTAGGTGAAATTACATAATCTACCACGGCACACCAGACTGTATCTCGCAGTGGTTGAAAATGACTGTTCTAGAAGACATAACCATGTACTAATTCCCTTCTTTGTTTGGACATTGTTGATTGTCATGTCATGTACGGATGTACTTTGTTGACGCCGTCTTTGCTCCACAGTAAGTCTTTGCTGTCGTCCAGCATTCTGTTTTTGTTTACTTTGTAGCCAGTTCAGTTTTAGTTTCGTTCTGCATCGCCTTCCCTAAGCTTCAATGCCTTTTCTTAGGGGCACTCACCTTTTGTTTACTTTTGGTTTAAGCATTAGACATCTTTTTACCTGCAGACTGTCTCCAGCTGTCGTCTGCATATTGTGAACACGACAAACCAGACTGTATCTCACAGTGGTTGAAAATGACTGTTCTAGAAGACATAACCATGTACTCATTTCCCATGTTGCGGTAAATGGACATACTGTAGAGTTGAACTCACCTGACTTCCATGCTGATGTAGTTCCCACTCAGTGATAGGACGAATGTGAGTGTGGTTGGTTGTCAGTCTATATAGCGACCAGTACAGGTAGTCTGTCTTGAACCTGAAGTTAGCTGGGATAGGCTTGTTTTTTTCCAGCAACCCTGAACAAGACAAGCAATGGATGGATGGATGGATAGTTGAGGAGAATCTATTTTTTCTTCTTTTAGCCATGAAACAGGGTCAGCACAAAGTTCCTCCTAAATTTACTCTCAGTCCAGCCTTGCCACAAAAGTTAATGACCACTGAGAGTTTAATGGGATTGATGGCTTTTGGTTACGTGCGACCAAGCCCTGACAATAACTTGGACTTTACTGATCAACAAGGGAAAATTTGAAACGCAGAAAAAAATGCACACAATCTTTGTCCAGCTCCCCTGTTGAGTTTTAGATTAATTTTCAACGATGCTATAACAAAAAGGAAAAACTGCTCAAAAAAGCGCTTTGATCTTGGCGGCAGAACTTTTACACTATGCATTTTCCCAACATGCCTATGCCCTTCTTTTTAAATAGTCTATAGCTTTATATCTTGCAATCACTTATGGTATCGTAGTCATTTTACAACATACCTTACTGTTGCAGATGAGTGCCAAAATCGTTAAATTAGTCTATATGCTGACAAGCCAAGTGGTTTTTTTTAAGCCATCTGGCTTGGCAAGGGGCAAATTAACATTAAAAGGACGTGTTATGCCAATTAGACCAACAGGAGGGAGTGGGGGGTGAAATACAAAACCCAAAACCAGTGAAGTTGTCACGTTGTGTAAATGGTAAATAAAAACAGAATACAATGATTTGCGAATCCTTTTCAACTTATATTCAATTGAATAGACTGAAAAGACAAGATATATATATTTTTTTTTGCAAAATATCATTAAATTAGAATTGAATGGCAGCAACACGTTGCAAAAAAAGTTGGCACAGGGGTATTTTTACCACTGTGTTACATGGCCTTTCCTTTTAACAACACTCAATTCGCGTTTGGGAACTAAGGAGACCATTTTTTGAAGCTTTTCAGGTGGAATTCTTTCCCATTCTTGCTTGATGTACAGCTTAAGTTGTTCAACAGTCCGGGGGTTTCCGTTGTGCTATTTTAGGCTTCATAATGCGCCACACAATTTCAATGGGAGACAGGTCTGGACTACAGGCAGGCCAGTCTAGTACCCGCACTCTTTTACTACGAAGCCACGCTGTTGTAACACGTGGCTTGGCATTGTCTTGCTGAAATAAGCAGGGGCGTCCATGATAACGTTGCTTGGAAGGCAACATATGTTGTTCCAAAACCTGTATGTACCTTTCAGCATTAATAGTGCCTTCACAGATGTGTAAGTTACCCATGTCTTGGGCACTAATACACTAATACAATGTTGGTTTTCAGCCTTGCTGCTTACGTGCAGTGATTTCTCCAGATTCTCTGAACCTTTTGATGATATTCTGGACCACATATGGTGAAATCCCTGAATTCCTTGCAATAGGTGGTTGAGAAATGTTGTTCTTAAACAATTTGCTCACTAAACACCTTCTAAGTAGACCTTAAACCAATAGCCCAACATTATCAACCTATTACACACCCAATTAACACAACAGTGTATGCACGGTGTACAACCTGTGTCTTCAGCTCATTCAAAGAGATAAGCAAATCCTTTCTCTCTTTTCCAACATAAAGAGAAGAAAAATCAGAACATTTCAGCAGCAGAGATCTGAAGCAGTATGTATTTAATAGGTTGTATGTTATCGCTGTGGGTACAACGCTGGTAGTAACACGATATACTCTTTCTGGGTCGGAGCTTCTTTGGATGTGAGCTCTAATCAGTTTGTTTGTCCCAGTCACACACAGAACTAACGGCAGCTCTTCCCATTTGGACAGATCTCAACTAACAAACCAATGGGTTTTTTGGTGCCAAGCCTCAGCTCTTTATTAGCCAACATGAAGCATGCAGTTGTAAAAGCCCTTGTAGGGGCTTTGCGTAGAAAATGGAATCGTGTGATAACAGCTCACTGTTTGGTTTGTCTAAGAAGACATCATGACGAAGCCTACTTCTAAGACAAACCAAACAGTCCAGTTGCGATCGATTGATTGCTCTCAGATAAAATGTAGGATATTGAATTGCAGGAGTTTTAACAAATCAGTTTCCAAGCATGGAGTGCCGGCTGGAGCTCTGACTTTGGCCCACAGTGCAGCCCCAGGAACTGTGGCTATAAAACACCAGGGTCAGTTCCTCAATGAGTTTTGAGGCAGAATCTCTAACTTCCATCAAATTGTCAGTGCAGAGATGTGCAAGGGTGAGGAACAGTTGTTGGTAGGGTTTAATTCACGGTGCGTCTAACTTGTGTAAGGAGTTCCATAACTTTTAATCCTCGACAGAAGCCCCTCGTCAGAGCTACGTGTCTAGGATGTTCATCACCTTCACTGAGGTTGATGCAATCTGCAGCTCTGTACAGTATGTTTTAGATTGGTATTACGCAACACACTTAGAGAACCACACACTCTTTGCAGTCAGGGTTTGAGCTCTCCATCACGCTGACATATTAGACTGCATGCACGTTAGTACACCTTCAAAGTAGTCAGGAAGCAGACTAACATCTCTAACAAGTAGTTGTATTTTTTTCCGTTTCACTTGAACCGTGAGCGTCCAGTTGACTGATGAGCTTGGGGCATGAGAGGCTGACCAGCTCATGTCTTCAGGTTATAGAAATATATCCAAATACCTGATATGGGTGTGTTACTAAAGGCGTCTTAAGATATAAACCATGAAGGTTACTTTGAGATTTTCTTAGTAAAATTTTCTTAGTAAAATAAAATTATAAACTGTATGTAAGTAGCACAACAACAACTTTTGAAAACCTTTAAACCAGGCCTGGGCAATTATTTTGACTCGGTGGCCTAATTTAGAGAAAAACGTGTCTGGGGGCCGGTATATCTGATTTTTTGGAACTTCACAATAATAGAATAGAATAGAATAGAATAAAAAGTACTTTATTGATCCCTGATTGAAACTAAGCACCACAGTTCGCTCACAATAGACATTTACATGTGAATAATATAAATACAGTCTATTATACAGCATTATTCACATGTGAATAATATAAATACAGTCTATTATACAGCATTATTCACATGTGAATAACATTAATACAGTCTAATATACAGCATTATTCACATGTGAATAACATAAATACAGTCTATTATACAGCATTATTCACATGTGAATAATATAAATACAGTCTATTATACAGCATTATTCACATGTGAATAACATAAATACAGTCTAATATACAGCATTATTCACATGTGAATAACATAAATACAGTCTAATATACAGCATTATTCACATGTGAATAACATAAATACAGTCTAATATACAGCATTATTCACATGTGAATAACATAAATAAAGTCTAATATACAGCCTTATTCACATGTGAATAACATAAATACAGTCTAATATACAGCATTATTCACATGTGAATAATATAAATACAGTCTATTATACAGCATTATTCACATGTGAATAACATTAATACAGTCTAATATACAGCATTATTCACATGTGAATAACATAAATACAGTCTAATATACAGCATTATTCACATGTGAATAACATAAATACAGTCTAATATACAGCATTATTCACATGTGAATAACATAAATAAAGTCTAATATACAGCCTTATTCACATGTGAATAACATAAATACAGTCTAATATACAGCATTATTCACATGTGAATAATATAAATACAGTCTATTATACAGCATTATTCACATGTGAATAACATTAATACAGTCTAATATACAGCATTATTCACATGTGAATAACATAAATACAGTCTAATATACAGCATTATTCACATGTAAATAACATAAATACAGTCTAATATACAGCATTATTCACATGTGAATAACATAAATAAAGTCTAATATACAGCCTTATTCACATGTGAATAACATAAATACAGTCTAATATACAGCATTTTTCACATGTGAATAACATAAACACTGTCTAATATACAGCATTATTCACATGTGAATAACATAAATACAGTCTAATATACAGCATTATTCACATGTGAATAACATAAATACAGTCTAATATACAGCATTATTCACATGTGAATAATATAAATACAGTCTATTATACAGCATTATTCACATGTGAATAACATAAATACAGTCTAATATACAGCATTATTCACATGTGAATAACATAAATAAAGTCTAATATACAGCATTATTCACATGTGAATAACATAAATACAGTCTAATATACAGCATTATTCACATGTGAATAACATAAATACAGTCTATTATACAGCATTATTCACATGTGAATAATATAAATACAGTCTATTATACAGCATTATTCACATGTGAATAACATAAATACAGTCTAATATACAGCATTATTCACATGTGAATAATATAAATACAGTCTATTATACAGCATTATTCACATGTGAATAACATAAATACAGTCTATTATACAGCATTATTCACATGTGAATAACATAAATACAGTCTAATATACAGCATTATTCGCATGTGAATAATATAAATACAGTCTATTATACAGCATTATTCACATGTGAATAATATAAATACAGTCTATTATACAGCATTATTCACATGTGAATAACATAAATACAGTCTAATATACAGCATTATTCACATGTGAATAACATAAATACAGTCTAATATACAGCATTATTCACATGTGAATAACATAAATACAGTCTAATATACAGCATTATTCACATGTGAATAACATAAATACAGTCTAATATACAGCATTATTCACATGTGAATAACATAAATACTGTCTAATATACAGCATTATTCACATGTGAATAACATAAATACTGTCTAATATACAGCATTATTCACATGTGAATAACATAAATACAGTCTATTATACAGCATTATTCACATGTGAATAACATAAATACAGTCTAATATACAGCATTATTCACATGTGAATAATATAAATACAGTCTATTATACAACATTATTCACATGTGAATAATATAAATATAGTCTATTATAAAGCATTATTCACATGTGAATAATATAAATACAGTCTATTATACAGCATTATTCACATGTGAATAACATAAATACAGTCTATTGTACAGCATTATTCACATGTGAATAATATAAATACATTATACATTAACAGTACATGTGCAGTCAAAGATGTACAGACCGCCTTAAAAAAACGGAATTGAATTTTACATGTTTTTACAAAATGAGACACCCAGAATGTACACTACCGTTCAAAAGTTTGGGGTCACATTGAAATGTCCTTATTTTTGCAGGAAAAGCACTGTACTTTTCAATGAAGATAACTTTAAACTAGTCTTAACTTTAAAGAAATACACTCTATACATTGCTAATGTGGTAAATGACTATTCTAGCTGCAAATGTCTGGTTTTTGGTGCAATATCTACATAGGTGTATAGAGGCCCATTTCCAGCAACTATCACTCCAGTGTTCTAATGGTACAATGTGTTTGCTCATTGGCTCAAAAGGCTAATTGATGATTAGAAAACCCTTGTGCAATCATGTTCACACATCTGAAAACAGTTGAGCTCGTTACAGAAGCTACAAAACTGACCTTCCTTTGAGCAGATTGAGTTTCTGGAGCATCACATTTGTGGGGTCAATTAAACGCTCAAAATGGCCAGAAAAAGAGAACTTTCATCTGAAACTCGACAGTCTATTCTTCTTCTTAGAAATGAAGGCTATTCCACAAAATTGTTTGGGTGACCCCAAACTTTTGAACGGTAGTGTACATGAAAATAAAGAATGTGGGATTTACATTATTAACTATGAATGATAAAACACTGAATATTGACAACATATGAACGTCACACCCCCTCTCGATCGACATAATTTACAATCAAGCAAAACACAAATAAAATGCAACAAACACAGCGAAATATGGCAAAAATGGTACAATAGTAAAAACTAAAAACACCTACAATCTGATATATCTGATGCATCACTAAGCTTTAGAAATGTGTTGTAAAAATCTCCTTCCGCGTCTGTCCCTGACACCCGCATTTCAGGCTTAATGGCTGTGACTTACATTACCATAGTAACTAATTAGATTACCATAGTAACTAATTAGATTACCATAGTAGCTAGTATATCATGCAGAAGCGCAGATTCCAACCACTGAAATACTTTGTATAGTTCAAGACTTACGGTCATTAGAAAACATCACTGCACATCATAATGGCAGCTACACTTTCCATCTTAAAGATCTAAAAAAAATATTTGGGAATGTCCGGCGGGCCAGATTGAAAAGATTAACAGGCCGCATGAAGCCCCCGGGCCTTAATTTGCCATGGTCTGCTTTAACCTGATGCCAAGTCCCTTTTATTTTCTCAAACACTCGACTAAATTGTATTTTAAAAGATAATTGGTGGTCTGGTTTGCGCTCACACCGGCACCTCGATTGAACGAGTTTGTTGTCCAATGATCGCTTACTAAAGTTTACCTTCACTTTTTCAAAAAGTAGTTTTAGTCCCTTGCAGTTTTTACCCTTATTTGTCCAAAAACAATGTTCCGCTATATTAAACGGGGACAGGTCAAACATTAGCACCAAGCGGAAAACGTCTAGAGCACCCACAAACTCTAATTCTGTTGGGTTTTTTTTTACTGTTTTTTGCTGTCACGCCATCTCGTTGTGGCCAGGATTTAGTGTTACCAGACATATGATAATTATCGTATTGTTATGTTAAGTCTACTCATAATAATTCCAAAAAGCCCACAATGTACTATGAATTAACCCTTTCAACGCGTGGATTTTTGTAAATAGAAACAGGATACATCCTGCACTACGCCTGATGTTGTGCATTGTCGTACGAGCCTCTTTACAGCCAGGTGGGGGCGCTGTTTTTCTTTCATCCATGCTGTCAGCTTATTGAAAAGGTAAAACTGTAATGTTTGCTCTGCGAGTATTCTCATTAATTATGTTTATGTACTGTGGAGAATGCATATATTTTGAAGAGTTCTTTCTTTATTCATAGTCATGTTTAAAGCAGCTAATATTTTCCCATGTGTACTCTTTTTGCTTGTATCTTATATCCGCAAGTAAACTCTGTGCTTTACCTTGAAGGGTTAGAATGTGGGAGTATAGCATACTCCCTTTTTACCTTATCGTTATTAGAACATTGAGGCTGTATTCCTTTCTGGGCAGGGTGGGGGCTGTTTTCGTATCCAATAAGTTGTCTCTTCCCGTTTGATTTTCAGACCGCTTCTAGATATTACTATTAACGGACTGTAGAACTGGGGCCGTACTTATCAAGCTTCTTAGAGTGCCATTTTACACTTAAGTCCTGAGAATTTGCGAAATTTAGTCCTACTTTCAAACTTAAGAATAAAAGCTTTTTATCAACGTTCTTAAGTCTAAGAATCACTCCTACTCTCCACGATATTTAAGAGACCTTCAGAGGTGTCTTAAGTGGTTAGGAGTTGCCAGCAGGGGATGGCACTGAGGCGAGAGAGACGTGCGCGAACGTTCAGGGAACGGAACAATGTTTTGTTTTGTTTTTATGACGAGCAGCTGATCAAACGTTATCGTTTAGACAGAGCGGATATTATTTTTGTCACAGATTTAATACTTTTCGATTCCTTGTTGATTTCTGCATGTGTCTGCAGTGGGCTAGTATATATAGAGCCACCCACACCAGTTTCAAATGAGTTGCCTAATTAATGAATTGGAAAGAAAATGTTATGACAGTAGCGTATGTGCGTGGCCGTGAGGTGAGTGACGTCAGTGAGTGTGTGGGCGATAGAAGAGAGGGAGCGGTAGCGTGAGTGCCGGCCGGGACTAGTTTGTTTTGTATTATTTTGTAGTTTATTGTCAAAATATACACTCCCATTGTCCACTTAAATATTTCCAAGATATTTCTTTATTCTTAGACAACGGATTCCATTCCGTGATTGGTCATTTCTATGGACACAGAAATGACGTCACCTAAAATTCCGTTTACGGCACATAGTAATGTCGTAATTCAGCTCTGAGTGTGACACTTAAGATTCAGTCCTACACTTCGCTGAAAGTGTGAGTAAGACGCTTGATAACTAACTTTTAAGTGCAGCTTTCAGCGAAGAATTTATTTACTCTTAAGTCAACTCTTAGCAGACTTCTTAGGAGTAATTCTAAGAAGCTTGATAAGTACGGCCCCTGGTCTCCTAAAACGTTAGTGAAACCTAATAATATTCCTATTCTGTCTTGATGGTCCTTCTTACTCAACATATATGTCATCTGAAATAACGTGGGATTGACCAGTGACTTTAATTCCCTGAGAGGAAGACTGGTCAGACACAACAGTACGTACAACGCCATTAGCGATACGCTTGATGAAACGTTCACTTACTTTTTGGCAAAATAACAAGTAACTATGATTACTTTTTGGAAGCAATTTCTCAAACACAAATCCGGTATACGTAAGATAATTTTCCTCAAACTACAATAATTTTAAGGTTCTGGGACGACGATTTGTCATTTCCTATCTCGCAACACTGTCTTTGTTAAGTTGTTAGGCGTTTGTTCTGCTGGATTTTAAAATCAAAGATTTCATTTAAAGGATTTAAGAAACTTTTATTGTCATGCCAGCACACGTGAGACACGGGAGATGGCACACATTTTAGTACCCACTTAGCCGAATGAGTACCAGAAGAACAGTAGTATTTACCTAATAATTTAGATAGAATCGGATAGAAAAAATAGGCATAAGAATCTTACAACAACTCACAATTCTATTTGATTCTGATTATTGGGGTGACGATTTGAATAAGAATCTATTCTCAATTCAAACCGATTCTCGCAATGTATTATTTGCTATAAACCTGTAACAAAAACAAGATCTATATCTGTCACCCTGTTAGATCTAATCCTTTTGGTCCCGGACTACATTTACCAAACAAACCATCCTAGCAGAGCAAACGGATTTGGGTTTGTTTAAACCAAAAATGTCAATGTGCCCCAAAGACCCAACTCAACAATAACAACCACATCAACGGAATCTCAGCTCTTATTATTCATTATGAAGCATTCAGTGTTTGGCCTCACTGACACAGCAACTGAGATATTTTTACTCTGGTAAGCTGTTCTGTTCGGCGGATAATGTGAGTACAAGGATAGCAGCTGTGCCTCAGAGCCTTGGCCTTTTATGAAGCATTTCAAATTATCATATTGATCAACATGTCCAGTCTCATTTCCTGCTGTTGAGAATTGAGAGTGTTTACCTTTGTATGCCAATCAGGAACAACAAAAGGCACTTACAGTATCATTTGGCGATTAGGAACTTTTCAGCAAATACACATTCCTGTAAACAGAAATGTAAATAAATATGGCTGGTGAAGGAAACATACAAGGCTGATCAATCAATCAATCATCAATCAATGTTTAATATATAGCCCTAAATCACAAGTGTCTCAAAGGGCTGCAAAAGCCACAACGATGGTATGATTTAAATGAACCGCCTGCAAAAGAACACAAGTAATATCTTCAATGTTCATAACAGCACCAATTATTGAAAGATCATATTCTTCTTGAAAAGTACATTGTTAGATTAATTATATATAAGTTATCACACAACTCTTATGCTTAAAGGCACTCCTAACTTGTTATCTTCCACTGCAAGTTAGGAGTGCCTCGCTGCTGCTGTTTGTGTTTTTCAGCCTGCTAACAGCCAAGGACGGACCTCAAGTACCTGAACGAAGATAAGGCAGCACCAGCCAGACAAAGCAGAGCCAGGGCGAAATCACGAGGCTCGGCACATTTGCATTCTGAATAATCACGTATTGTGTCTACTGGGGCTGCTTGCATAATATGTGTCCCCTCCCTTTAAGAAGCAGCCTTAGTGATGTTAACTAGGGAACTCCTGGTTAAAATGGGGGACGCGGGGGTTGTGCCTCAGAGCGTGGAATGAGACCGTAACTGAGTGTGCAGCTCCACACATTCTCCTCATGAGCAAAATTGTACTCTGTCTCTGCGGGATTCCTTGCTTCTTGTTCTGTCTAATAGATAGTTCGGTGCTTAAACCTGACATACATGGTGGAACACAAACTTTGGAGCTTGTAGTAAGTCATACTAAAAAGCCATACTTGTAGCGGTTGCTTTAAGGACATAATTCACCACACCTGTTAACTTGACTTTGTCATCATTATTCACTGTCATTGTGCACATAACAATGTTGTTCTTGTTTAGCATTCATATATGCAGTTAAGAGTGAGTAATTCGGAGCGGCCCCCTAAGTGACCGTCAGGAGATTTTCCCAAAGGTGGGGGTTTTTTTTGACCGCCGTTCTGAGTGGCTTGATGTACACAGTCATTAATTCTCGTCTTTGATGTATAAACGGCGCACACGTTTTTGAGTGTCAAAGATACTTCAAGTTGTCTTGCTTTCGCATTACAAGCGCAACAATGGTGACCCCAACCCTTCACTGAACGGAGTCATTTCCATTTGCTGCTTGAAGGACGGCCTTTCACAGCTTATGTGGACCACAAACCCCTCACTTTCGCGATGGCCAAGACGGCCGAACCGTGGTCGGCTCGGCAACAGAGGCACCTCTCCTACGTCTCCGAGTTTACGACAAGACTGACTGCCTCTCCCGAGCCGTCACGGGCACTGTCCATGTGGGGCTCGATTTTGCACAGATGGCAGTTGACCAGGCCGACGACCCAGACATCCGAGTTCTGAAGGCTGCAGCCACAGGGCTATGGTTGTCTGAGGTTCCATTGGAGAACACAGGTGTCACATACTTCAAGTTGTCTTTTTTTCGCATTACAAGCGCAACACTGGTGACCCCGACGCTTCACTGAACGGAGTCGTTTCTGTTCGCTGCTTGAGGGACGGCCTTTCACAGCTTATGTGGACCACAAACCCTTCAATTTCGCGATGGCCAAAACGGGCGAACTGTGGTCGGCTCGACAACAGAGGCACCTCTCCTACGTCTCCGAGTTTACGACAGACATCCAGCACCTTGCTGGTAAGAGCAATGTCGTTGCTGACTGCCTCTCCCGAGCCGTCATGGGCGCTGTCCACGAGGGGCTCGATTTTGCACAGATGGCAGTTGACCAGGCCGATGACCCAGACATCCGAGCTCTGAAGGCTGCAGCCACAGGGCTACGGTTGTCTGAGGTTCCATTGGAGAACACAGGTGTTACATACTTCAAGTTGTCTTGCTTTCGCATTACAAGCGCAACACTGGTGACCCCGACGCTTCACTGAACGGAGTCATTTCCGTTCGCTGCTTGAGGGACGGCCTTTCACAGCTTTTGTGGACCACAAACCCCTCACTTTCGCGATGGCCAAAACGGCCGAACCGGGGTCGGCTCGACAACAGAGGCACCTCTCCTACGTCTCCGAGTTTACGACAGACATCCAGCACCTTGCTGGTAAGAGCAATGTTGTTGCTGACTGCCTCTCCCAAGCCTTCACGGGCGCTGTCCATGTGGGGCTCGATTTTGCACAGATGGCAGTTGACCAAGCCAACGACCCAGACATCCGAGCTCTGAAGGCTGCAGCCACAAGGCTACGGTTGTCTGAGGTTCTTTTTGAGAATACAGGTGTTACACTTCTTTGTGACGTCGCTACGGGTCGGCCACGGCCCCTTGTTCCCGCCATTTGGAGGCGGCGAGTGTTCGACTCGAAACCTTCCCAGCGGCTGGTAGCTGCAAAATTCGTCCGGCGTGGATGTGTAGCGGTCGCTTTTGGGACATAATTCACCACACCTGTTTACTTGACTTTGTCATCATTATTTACTGTTATTGTTCGATTGTGCACATAACAATGTTGTTCTTGTTTAGCATTCATATACCTAGTTAAGAGTGAGTAATTTGGAGCGGCCCCTTTAAGTGACTGTCAGGAGATTTTCCCAAAGGTGGGGGTTTGTTGTAACCGCCATTTTGAGTGGCTTGATGGACGTTTTTGTTCGTCAAAGATACTTTGAGTTGTCTTGCTTTCGCATTACAAGAGCAACATACTAAAATTATATTGAGTTCTATATGAATAGTACAAACATCAGCAAGGCTGTAATTGTATGCTGGTAGGGATATTTGTGTGGTTTTGTCTAAGTCTAAAAGGTTTCTGTTATATCTAGGACGAGGCTACATTGTGCCGTGAATAGCCAATGTTGAATGTCTCAACTTGGCAGGCGTCTTTTTTTATTACCCCTGCTGTTCCAGTCCATTACGGCATACAAATCATCAAGGGACACAAGAAGACACATGACAGATGGTTGCTCTTTTGAAAGCTACCAGGAAGATGCCACGGTTTTCCCTTTTTTTAATTAATTTTTTAAAAGTTTTTAAGTTTTTAGTTTATTTATTTACAAAACCCAAAATCAGTGAAGTTGGCATGTTGTGTAAATGGTAAATAAAAACAGAATACAATGATCTGCAAATCCTTTTCAACTTATATTCAATTGAATAGACTGCAAAGACAAGATGTAACTATTTCAACATTTCTAGAATGAAGGATTTTCAAGTTGAATAAAGTTGCCTTACCAGGAGTTGCTTCTCTGCTGAGAACAGACTGAACGTATACACTAATATCAAACACGATATCTCACATATAATCTTCAGGGAGGCTTGCATATATTCTAGATGGTGGAATTTCCAAAGTCAAACACAATCCATCCTGTGATGCTGACGTCCCAGTTTAAATAGTAATGCCTCCCAGAGGAAATAATGTACAATGAACGTTTCGGCTTACTAAACTGTAATAAACATAAAATCTTTATGAACTGATCAGGAATATTTTTATGGTTATGGTATTTATTTCAAACATGCATACAGTTACGATACGGTCCGTCGCTTATTTACAGTTTCTCATTTCAAACGTCCGAAAAAGAGAAGGAAGAAGCGGAGCTGATTTAATACTACCTCTTTTCAATTTCAGAGCAATTTTCTTACATAATTGTTAACTTTCTGAGCTAAATTTTTAACACAAACAAACAAATAAATAAACAAACAAAGTTCACATTGATACATTATTATTAATACATTGTAAGTCACATCATTTCCTGAATAATGTGATGTTCAAGACTCATATTAGTACTTTGTTTTACTTCTTTGTTTAATCCATTCCATAATTTAATTCCACATACTGATGTTCAATTTTGTAATATTGCACATGCGTAAACAAAGTTTTGAGCTACATTTTTCCCTGAGGTTATATTTCTTCTCTTTTGTTGCGAAGAATTGTTGGACATTCTTGAGTAATAATAATAATAATATATTTTATTTGTAAAAAGCACTTTACATTGTGTAAACAACCTCAAAGTGATACAGTGTATTAAAAAAACAAAACAAAAAAAACCACAATAATAATAATAATAATAATAAATAAAAAGTTAATAAAAAATTAATAAAAATAAAAACTAGAACAGCCAAATAGCTACAACTAGTATGCATATACCTTAAAAAGGCTGTTTTTAAAAATACGTTTTTTTAAGCCTTTTTTAAAAGCATCCACAGTCTGTGGTGCCCTCAGGTGGTCAGGGAGAGCGTTCCACAGACTGGGTGCGGCGGAGCAGAAAGCCCGGTCTCTCATTGTTCATAGCTTTGTCCTCAGAGGTTGGAGGAGGTTAGCCTGTCCGGAGCGTAGGTGTCGTGTGGAAGGTTTGGGGGTGAGCAGTTATTTGGGTGGAGGGGGGCATTTCCATGGAGGCACTGGTGGGTTAGTAGGGAGACTTTGTATTCAATCCTGAGTGGAACAGGAAGCCAGTGAAGGGATTTGAGAATTGGTGTGATATGGTCAGATTTAGTATCAGGTTATAATTTGCTTTGTGGATAATTTTAGCTCATTGCAAATGCACCAAATCATTGAATTTCAATATTTTTGGATTCCATAAAAAAAAAATGGAATGTTCTTTATATTTAACATTATGTATTACCGGTATTCTAACTGACCTCTTCTGTAACACTGTTGCTTTTGTAGTTATTTCCCCGTATTTCTACACAATAACTTAGATATGACAACACTAGCGAACTATTGACATACTGAGCAGGTGGGCTGCTGCATTGCCTCTGAGATGGTGAAAGTTAATTCTAGACTAGACATAATGCATCTCACTTGTATCGTAGAAGGTTGTGGAAATAAACCAAGAAGTTGGTCAACTTTGACATTCATCTTAGGCTCGGAGATGGCGAGAAAGACACAAAAAGATGTTTGTTTTTGGTATGGTTTTACCTGTATGGGGATTATGATTAATTCTTCATCTAAACAGGAAGATATAAACAACCAATCAGTCTGCATTTCGCCTAGAGTAAGTGATTGCTTTATTATATTTATAGTTTGTATTTCTTGTTTAGCACTTAGCAATAGTGCTACTTGCAGGATTTGCTTATCACTCAGCTTTTAGAAGTTGGAGCTCATCCTCCGTATACTCGGGGTCAAAAAATACTGTTCTGTATCGTTACATGTCCCAAAGTAGTCGTTGGCTCTCATGAAGTCTGTCATGAGTAGTACCGAAATAGTGAGTGTGAGTAGATGGAAATAGCGGATGTTGTGATGGGTCTGTGAAATTATGCCTAAAATGACCAAAATAGGTAAAATATTACAAGTTATTATGAATGTGCCTGGTACTACATTACTATATACTTACTGCATGTATATAAAACCTTGATGGAGGTTTTATTAGAGCACTTTATTGACAGAATAAAGCAAATCCAATTACCTCAGTTGTTGGCCGACTTTTGCTAGCGTTAGCGTTAGAAGGCTTGAAAAAAAAGAAAAAAGTGATCTAGTTTTATATAAAGATCTGAATGAGAGGCAGGATTCCAAATTCCCTTTTAAGCTCCATAATGTGGCCACTGGTGTGTCTGCTCCAAAAAGGAAATGCAAAGACAGCTGAAAAAAAATAACGAAAACTTGTACAACACGTAACGTACAACTTTTTTTTTTAAAAGGTTCTGACTCTGTCAGGAGGTTATCTGTTCTGTTCCCATCCCCGGTGAGGGGATTTTGCAAACTCCTTCAAATTATGCTCGAAAATGGCAAGAGTCAAGATCAGACCTGGGCCAATTAAGGCCCGTTAAGCTTTTCAATCTGGCACGCCGGACATTCCCAAAATATTTTTTTTAGATCTTTAAGATGGAAAGTGTAGCTGCCATTATGATTGTGGAGGGAAGTGCGTCAGCGCACCTGCAGGAGCAAAGGTCACCGCCTCTGGCAATGGTGTCGAGGGCGGAGCACCATCAGCTAGGAGCGGGGCATGTGCGGGACGGCGAGACACAGCTGGCAGGTGATTAGATTTCACTGGTGGTACGTGTTAATCTAATCATCTGTTGTCTTTAACAGTCTCCAGAGAGACTGGAGAAAAAGCTACATGAAAAGATTGCGCTGGAAATCTGGAAAAATAAAACTCTGTTAAAATGGCACGCCTGGCTCTTGTGACGTGATATCCGTGGAACGGGTAGGAATCGACTTCCACAATGATGTGCAGTGATGTTTTCTAATGACCGTAAGTCTTGAACTATACAAAGTATTTCAATGGTTGGAATCTGTGCTTTTGCATGATATACTAGCTACTATGCTAATCTAATTAGTTACGATGGTAATCTAAGTCAGAGCAGCTCAGACGAGGCACCAAGCAGTGTGGGTGGGGGAGCGTTTCCACAGAGTGTTTCCAGAGCCTGAAATGTGGGTGTCAGGAACAGACGCAGAAGGAGATTTTTACAACAAAATTCTAAAGCTTAGTGATATATAAGATATATCAGATTGTAGGTGGGTTTATTTTACCCTTCGTGTTCATATTTCGTTGTGTTTGTTGCATTTTTGTTGCGTTTTGCACGATTGTAAAATATTTTGATATTGTCAATATTCAGTGTTTTAACCTTCATAGTTAATATTGTATATCCCAAAATATTTTCATGTACTTTCTGGGTGTCTCATTCAGTAGAAAATTTAAAATTCCATTCCGTTTTTTCAGGCGGTCCGTCATAACGTTTTTAGTTTTCAATCAGACATTATTGTGAGGTTTTTAGTGTTACTAAAAAGAGATATATCGGCCCCCAGACACGTTTATTTCTCTAAATTTGGCCCTCCAGTCAAAATAATTGCCCAGGCCTGGTCAAGATGAAGACGCTAAAAAAACACACACTACGCAAAATATGGATTACTTTGGTAATCTAATTAGTTACTATGGTAATCTAACTCACAGCAGCTCAGACGAGGCACCAAGCAGTGTGGGTGGGGGGCGTTTCCACAGAGTGTTTCCAGAGAGGCCAGCCTGAAATGCGGGTGTCAGGGACAGACGCGGAAGGAGATTTTTACAAGAAAGTTCTAAAGCTTAGTGATATATCACATATATCAGATTGTAGGTGGGCTTTTTTTACCCTTCGTGTTCATATTTCGCTGTGTTTGTTGCATTTTTGTTGATTGTAAATTATGTGGATGTAAAGGGTGTGTGACGTTCATGTTGTCAATATTCAGTGTTTTATCGATCATAGTTAATATTGTAAATCCCACATTATTCTCATGTATTTTCTGAGTGTCTCATTCAGTAGAAAATTTCAAATCCCATTCCATTTTTAAAGCGGTCTGTCATAACGTTTTAGTTTTCAATCAGACATTATTGTGAGGTTTTTAGTGTTACTAAAAAGAGATATATCGGCCCCCAGACACGTTTATTTCTCTAAATTTGGCCCTCCAGTCAAAATAATTGCCCAGGCCTGGTCAAGATGAAGACGCTACAAAAACACACACTACGCAAAATATGGATTACTTTGGTAATCGAATTAGTTACTATGGTAATCTAAGTCACAGCAGCTCAGACGAGGCACCAAGCAGTGTGGGTGGGGAGCGTTTCCACAGAGTGTTTCCAGAGCCAGCCTTAAATGCGGGTGTCAGGGACAGACGTGGAAGGAGATTTTTACAAGAAAGTTCTAAAGTTTAGTGATATATCAGATGTATCAGATTGTAGGTGGGTTTATTTTTACCCTTCGTGTTCATATTTCGCTGTGTTTCTTGCATTTTTGTTGATTGTAAATTATGTGGATGGAAAAGGGGTGTGACGTTCATGTTGTCAATATTCAGTGTTTTATCGATCATAGTTAATATTGTAAATCCCACATTATTTTCATGTACTTTCTGGGTGTCTCATTCACTAGAAAATTTCAAATCCCATTCCGTTTTTCAGGTGGCATAACGTTTTTAGTTTTCAATCAGACATTATTGTGAGGTTTTGTATTAGTGTTACTAAAAATAGATATACCCCCCCCCCCCCCCCCCCCCCCCCCCCCCAGACACGTTTATTTGTCTAAATTTGGCCCTCGAGTCAAAATAATTGCCCAGGCCTGGTCAAGATGAAGACGCTACAAAAACACACACTATGCAAAATATGGATTACTATAGTAATCTAATTAGGTATTATGGTAATCTAAGTCACAGTAGCTCAGACCAGGTACCAAGCAGTGTGGGTGGGGATTGTTTCCACAGAGTGTTTCCAGAGCCTGAAATGCAACACAAGATGTCAAAACGGCCAAAACTGTCAGGTGACCAGGGAAGAAAAAATAGAAAAGAAGAGGAGGAGAAACGAGAATAAGACAAAGGTAGCAGGTAGGTAACGTTAGCCTACATGAAATTATTTGTCTGTTGCAGAATGTGATAGTAACCTGGCTTTTTAGCATTAAGCTAATGTTACATGATTCGGCAATTGCTAATCAATAAATCGCTAGTTCTGTTTTAACGTCGGGTTAATATTGTGGAGGGGGCTAAAATTGTTATGGAAAATAATAATGTAACGTTAGGTAACTAATTACAGTACTCCCACCTTACATTCCTCAGGGACATTTGTATTAGATCTTTTAAGCAGGTGTTTTTTTGTTTACATTGTTATTGCCTTCTGGTTAGCTAATGTTTGCCCTGCAGGTAATAGTCACTTTTCCACCCCTTTATATATTAGGTATATTTGTAAGCCTAGTTGTTAAAGTGCACATCATTAATGTTAATTAAGCAATACCACATGAGAGGGAATGCTGTTTTTTAATTTGAGCACTGCTGTGATTCGGTTAAAGATAATCATGACATAACATTCTCATATAATATGTTAATTTGCTTTCTTTAAGTAAAAAAAAAGGTCAAAGACAAAGCTATTCGGTTTCTTGTGAGTATATACACTTCACTGCCGATGTGGGGGGGCGGCGCCACCTAAAATCTTGCCTAGGGCGCCAGATTGGTTAGGGCCAGGCCTGCGTAGATGGCCCACCTGGGCCTTGTTATCTAATCACCTGTCACTCTGTATAAGCAGCAAGCCGGTAGGAGAGAGGTATCCCCGGTCCCGAGGCGCTGCCCAAAGTGACTCTCCCTCTGTTCTTTCTCCGCAGGTCCCGGCTGCTGCTTATACGGTACTTGCCGCAAAGACGGCCCCTCAAACGCCTGGGCAGGTGTGCTGGAGGCGTGGGCGGCCCGGTCACGTGCGCCAGGGACCTCCGCGGGTGGAGATGAGGCAGGTGATCCGGGTGGCTGGCCCTCCGGTGCCCTCTCCCGTTCCCGGGTCGAACCAGGTTCTGGTGGATCATCGCCTGGTATGTACCCTAAGGATGTCCCGATCCAGGTTTTTGCACTTCCGATCCGATACCGATGTTGTTTTTGCACTTCCGATCCGATACCGATACTGGCCGATACTGGCCTTATCCGAGCATGTATTAAAGTTTAAAGTTATTTAGCCTACTTAGTTGTCAGATTCATGTTGAAAAGGGTTTTAGTACTCTTGATATCAACTAGCCAGCTGAATTAGGTGAGTTTGAATAATACACAATGGAGATGTTGACGTGCGGAGTTTCAAACACTCTTCATTCTCTGGCAGGGGACTTTTCAAACGATGCTACATATTAGCAGTAATGCTACTTTTTATAGCAACGCTTTTGCCCCAAATTACGGTTGTCTGTTCGACATATTCCCACTTGAAGCCAGACCACCGCCAGACGATGGACCCCCTGCTGTTTTTCTTGGGAATTAATTAATTCTTCCTTCATTATTACCGCTCACACGGCTACGCTAGCATCACAGCTAACGTTAGCCCTGCTGCTACCTCTCTGCTGGGAGAGGACGTATACGTACGTGACGTATGACGTGACAGTATGGCGACGTGTGTAAGAAGGTGCGCTTGCTGTCTGTGAGAAGCAGACACAAGAAGGAGTGGGAAGAGCCTGTTGTGTAATGCCAGCAGCTAAAAGCAACTGCGTGAGAACGCATACTCGAACATCACGATCTAGTCATTTTCTATATCGCACAGAGACAGCTGACATTTTTACCGGTAACTTTTAATTCACATGGCCGTCTTAACGGTTAGGACACAGACCTGTGGATGTGTTGAAGGCGTGCTGGAAAATGCAGAACGGAAATTAGGGAGCAGCAGAAAAGTGGAATGTATTATTTAAATCTGTGCGTTGGAAAACATGGACCGGATTTCTTTTTAAAACTGGATCTTGGTCGGCATTTTCCCATGCCTTGCCGATACGCATTTTTTAGCAAATATCGGCGGCCGATCCGATCCAAATATCGGATCGGGACATCCCTAATGTACCCCTTTGCATCCTTACCGGTATATAGTACGTCTCACCCGGGCCGGGGGAGGGCACCGGAGGGTCGGCCACCCGGATCACCTGCCTCACCTCCACCCGCGGAGGTCCCTGACCCCTTTGGGGGGGATTTTTTTTACCAGTAGACATCATTTTAGGTCCAGTCCGATGAAATAAGCGCCAATATTTGAGCGAATGTTTGTTTGCATGTACTATACAGGTAGTGTTTGCTACATTAGCATGCTTGCAAGTCTTCAGGCTTGGGCATCAAATACTTTCTTTTAACAAACTGATAAAAGATGAACGTCTAGCTTAGTGCTTTTATTTGGCGCTGAGGACTCGGTTTTTTTTCAATTTTGCACAATTTCATACAGGTTAATCTTAATAGAATCTGCTGTTAGTGTGTGTGTGTGTGTGTGTGTGTTTGTGTGTGTGTGTGTGTGTGTGTGTGTGTGTGTGTGTGTGTGTGTGTGTGTGTGTGTGTGTGTGTGTGTGTGTGTGTGTGTGTGTGTGTGTGTGTGTGTGTGTGTGTGTGTGTGTGTGTGTGTGTGTGTGTGTGTGTGTGTGTGTGTGTCAGAGACGCAGAATGGCGTATGTGTGATTGAACTGGCTGAGACAATGAGCATCTCGGGAGGGGGGGTGAGAGAGGAAGATTTTTCTCATCTTTCGAACAGACTTGAGATGGATGACATTGGATGTGAGCTTGTATACCAAACAGCTTGAGTTGAGTGTAACCATGGACCGGATCATGTTCCGGTCATGAACCGGTCATGAACCGGTCATGGGAAGAATGTATTCCCGCAAAAGTTTCCATTCTGAATAGTGAAATGTTTAAATCTGGAGGCCTATTTGTGCTTCATTGTTTGGAATACCGTATTTTTCAGACCCAAAATCCTTTCACTTTCTTAAAAATCGACAATTCGCCTTGTAACACGGTGCACCCAGTGTACGGATTAATTCTGGTTGTGCTTACCGATCGCGAAAAAATTTTATTTGGTGTATGGTAATGTGGAAAGGGATTGTGATCAGCGCGCTGCAGGAGTAAAGGTCAGCGCCTCTGTCCAGGGTGCTGAAAACAGAGAGCCATCAGACGGGAGTGTGGCATGTGCTGACGGCGAGACACAGCTGGCAGATGATTAGTTTGCGCAGGTGGTACGTGTTAAACTAATCATCGGTTGTCTTTAACAGTGAGTGGCCGGGTGCAGGAGGAAGAGGAGGAGGAACCTATTTAAAAAAACTACAAAAAAAATATTAAACCCGGTCAACTCTGCGCAACTGGCTTCCAGTGTTCATCTGTGGGACTGTAAGCAGAAAAAGCTTACAGGTGTAATGATAAGTGTGACCAGTAGAAGGCAGTCACACATAAAACCAACATTTTATATGTTTCATTGAAAATATAGAATCTATAAAAATGTTTTAGTACGACTTTGGTAAGCTATGAAGCCGCACCGCTTGATGGATTGTACTGTGCTTCAACATAGCCGTAATGATACCAAGTACAGGAGCGCATCCAGTCGATAGTACTATGATTACATCAATATTTTTTATCGTCACACAATCCATCTATCCATTCATTTTCTACCGCTTGTCAATGGCTTTTTTTTTTTTGCTTTTTTTAAAAATTCATATTATATTCATACATTCAGGAAATACGCCCCTGGACACATGAAAACTTAAATTATGACCAATGTATGATCCTGTAACTACTTTTAGACTGCAATATGACTCTAGAAGACAAAACCAACATTGTATATGTTCCATTGAAAATATAGAACATTACACACGGCACTCAAAAATCTATCAAAATGTTTTAGTAGGACTTTGGTAAGCTATGAAGCCACACCGCTTGATGGATTGTACTGTGCTTCAACATAGGAGTATTATCAATCAATCAATCAGCTTTATTGTCCATTCTTACATGTACAAGACACATAAGAACTGAAATTACATTTTCGGCACAATCCCGCTAAGAGCAGACATACGTTACAGGGAGACAAGACGGGACCGCCAACGGATCAGCCTCACTTAGGCGCTCCTCAAAAAGGTGGGAAAAAGGTGACATTGGGGGGAGGGTGGAAGTAAAAAAAAATATCAGTCTGAGGCTGGACCCTCAGGAATGGTCCAGACTGAGTCCGAGGAAAAAAACCTCACATAGCATGGCACACATAAACAAGGTACATTTAATCACAACAAACTCGCAACAAAGTCATCCAACAGGACCTTGGAGGCCAGCAGCTGCTGTTGAGCGCTGCTCAGCCCCCACAACCCCGGAGGAATAAAGCAGTGGTGAAGGCGTTGATTGGGGAAGGGTATGTGCGTGCATGTATGCCCAATTAACTTGGGTGAGATGTTGGATTGTCTTTATGGGCCGAGGCCGGCCCCAAGAGTTCAAGAGTTCAAGAGTCCGACCCAGGTGCTTTTGAAGAAAAGGGAAAGGTCAAAAGCGTCCATCTTTGAGGAGTCCTCGGGGGAGTGTTTTCAAACAGCCTGTTCCTCAAGGCCATTCGAGGGAGTCAAATCGTAGATTAAGATGTTGTTTTTTTTCTTCGAGCAGTCAAAACAATGACATTCCTGCTCTATATGCTGGCTCTGACAATTCCAATTTATTCTTTCTGTAACATCATCAAGATCGAATCTACCTTGCGATTCAAATCAGCAATCGCTCCAGTCTGTGATCCCACAGCACGACCCATTCCTTCCATTGCGTTGAACAGCCTGTTGGCCCCTTGAGTGGCTGCCATCGTCTTCCGAATTTGACGATACACCAGAGCAATGCCCAGCCCAATCAGCAAATGCCCTGCGATCACAGCTCCAAATAGGTAGATGTCTTCCACGTCCTCGATGGAAAGGACTGAGAGGCACATGATTCTCCAAGTATTCCAGGAATCTCTCACGTACCCCGCAGCAATGGTTCCATCAGGGCAGCCAGGCTCCCCCGAGCCTCTTTTCCTTGTCGAAAAGACTGTGTCAATTGCGTCGAGAGTCCAGTTGATCAAATTCATTTTGATGTTTAGATTTGAGGACAGCTCAAGAAAAGAGGCTTCAAAATAGTTCAAACAAGACAAAAACAAAGAGAGCAAGCAGGGAAGGAGGGAGCGGAGAGAGATGCGACCGCCCTCACCAGTGGCAAGACAGAAAGACTTAATTATGAAGAATTATTATGGTGTGTGTATAAGGTAAGACATATTATCTGGCGTTTTGTTTCGCAATATTATGCTGTGATAGTCTCTTGCTGTCGTGCGGGTTCCATGGACCACCAAGAACTGACATTACTGCGAGCAGGTTTGACTTTCTTTATTTTTCAATAAAGCTGTGTCTTCCGTCGGGTCGCTTTTCAGCTCCTTCCTCTTCCTGCTCGCTCTTCCCCTCGCTTTTCAGCTTTCCGCGTCGGTGTCTTCCTTTGGCTCTCTTCTTCTGCCTCTCCAACTCCTTCCCCCACGACGTTCTCTGCTGCTGCCCTTTTACACATTGCGAGGAGATTAGACGATTGTGCCCAGATGGGCGATCCACGCACCTGATCTTGTTTACGGCGTCGATCCCGGCGCGCCCCACCTTGCCGCTGGCCCGCCAGCCACGCCTCTTCGCCGCCATCTTGGAGTGGCGTGCCCTGCCTCGCTGTTGGTCTGCCGGCCAATTCTCTCCACATATGCAAAAGCAACTTCTTTTACCTTCTAGTACCTACTGATCTGTATTTGGGATCTGCATAAATCCTGAGAATTTCCGCGTGTCCACCTTTGTAGTCCGTGCAGACTCCATAGTCGATGAGCTTCTTCTTTTTTTCTATCTTCTTGTTATGGGACATTCATCCTCCGCTGTTGCCATTTCTACATTTGTAATATAAAGTAGTGTAAAGTTGTTACTTATATCTGTCAGTAAACTCGCCTTGAAAGCGCTAAAACATACCGGTGCAGTGAGTTTACATTATTCACCCAAGGAACTTTAGTTATTAGAGAGTTCCGTTCGGACGGTTTTTCACGGGACACATGAGCCACGGATGAGGAGATGCTGCTCCGTTATTGATTGAAGTAAAGTCTAAATGTCATTAAAACAGTTAGCTCCATCTTTTTGACACTTCTTCCACTCCCGTCCTTGCACGCTACACCGCTACAACAAAGATGACGGGGAGAAGACGCTGTCGAAGTGGAGGCACGTAAATAAGACCGCCCACAAAACGGCGCATCCTTTAGCGACTGTCAGAAAGCGACTTGAAGATGATGTGTAAAACATCATCCATGCAACATTTTGACCAAAGAACCACCATTACATGTTGTGTAGACCACAAGGAAGTCTTTTACATTTAGAAAAAAATAATAATAATATGACCCCTTTAATGCGCCTAATAATCCGACTTTTGTATGAAAATAGACCTGAATAGACCCGCTCATCGGCAGTGCGCCTTATAATCCGGTACGCCCTATGGTCCGGAAAATACGGTACATATTTTGGCGATAAATGCATTTATTTTTTAGGCTTTTTATGGTTGACATTAAGAGACGTGGCGAGCCCAAGGTCTTCGACGTTAACGCTCCATATGTGAAGGCACCACTCACAGAGTGCTGCACGTAGACTGGATCCAGTAAGGGAGAAGCGGCAACAACAGCAGCCGCACAAAAAACATTTAATCTCAAAAGTTTTATCAGTAGCCTGCTGTGGAGATGGTAATTGCCTGCTCAGTAATAGATTTTCACCCTACATTAACTCCACACTAAGATTTTTACACAAAAGATGTTCGAATATAGATTTAGATTTTTGTTTTTCCCCCACAAGAATGTTCCTTTTTGCGTTTTTTTGTTTTTGCGTGTTTCAAATATGTGAGTCAGACATAGAGCTCAGCTCAATGAACCAGGGGTCTTAAACTTAACATTTGTTAATAGGGTCATACAGTATTCTGATTTTTTTTTTACTACATTTAAAAGACTTCCTTGTGGTCTACATAACATGTAATGGTGCTTCTTTGGTCAAAATTCTGCATGGATTATGTTTTACAGACCAATCACAATCACTGTTTTGTGGGCTGTCTTATTTACGTGCCTCCACTTTGACAGTATCTTCTCCCCATCATCTTTGTTGTTGTTGTTAGTGCTTCCATACTGAGTCTACAGACAAATAAAAGTTTGAACTATACACTATTTAGTACTCTAAATCAGTGGTCCCCAACCTTTTTGTACTTGCGGACCGGTCAACGCTTGAAAATTTGTCCCACGGACCAGCAGGGGGAGTAAAAAAAAATTTTTGTTTTTGTTTTTGTTTTTGTCATAAAGAAATACAATCATGTGTGCTTACAGACTGTATCCCTGCAGACTGTATTGATTTATATTGATATATAATGTATATGTTGTGTTTTTATGTTGATTTAATTTAATTTTTTTTTTTTTTTTTTTTTTTTTTTTAATTTCTTGTGCGGCCGCGGCCCTGTACCAATGGGTCCACGGCCCGCGGACCGGTGTTTGGGGACCACTGCTCTAAATGGTTTAATGTGCATGTACAAGCCAGTCTGATAAAGATAAATAAAAAATGTATTGACTACAATGTCAGACTACAATGGCGGACTCGCGCAAGGATCTTTGTGTACGTTTCTACTAGGGTTGTACGGTTTACCGGTACTAGTATAGTATCGCAGTACTAATGGATCAAAAACGGTACTATACTCTGTTTGAAAAGTACCGGTTACAGCACACCCTGACCATAAAAGGAGATATTTGTGTGTAAGTGTCTGGAAAGACAACAGATGCAGGTCGTATCTTAGATGCTGTCATTAAACTAAAGATGTAGTCTCTTCTCACGGATAGGGCCATCACCTTTGCACACCAAATTCCAATTGTATTGCCTTTTCTTCCGCGAGAACTAATCCAATCCACACATAAATGTCAATACTAAATTATTGGGCACCTACAGTCGCGATCAAAAGTAAAGGACATAATGTCATGTCTTGAGTTTCCAACACTTTCTACAACTCTTATTTTTGTGATAGAGTGATTGGAGCACATACTTGTTGGTCTTTTATGAATTTATTATGGGTCTACTGAAAATGTGAGCAAATGTGCTGGGTCAAAAGTATACATACAGCAATGTTATTATTTGCTTACATGTCCCTTGGCAAGTTTCACTGCAATAAGGCGCTTTTGGTAGCCATCCACAAGCTTCTGCTTGAATTTTTGACCACTCCTCTTGACAAAATTGGTGCAGTTCAGCTAAATGTGTTGGTTTTCTGACATGGACTTGTTTCTTCAGCATTGTCCACACGTTTAAGTCAGGACTTTGGGAAGGCCATTCTAAAACCTTCATTCTAGCCTGATTTAGCCATTCCTTTACCACTTTTGACGTGTGTTTGGGGTCAATGTCCTGTTGGAACACCCAACTGCGCCCAAGACCCAACCTCCGGGCTGATGATTTTAAGGTTGTGCTGAAGAATTTGGAGGTAATACTCCTTTTTCATTGTCCCATTTAAAGCACTAGTTCCATTGGCAGCAAAACAGGCCCAGAGCATAATACTACCACCACCATGCTTGACAGTAGGGATGGTGTTCCTGGGATTAAAGGCCTCACCCTTTCTCCCCCAAACATATTGCTGGGTATTGTGGCTCAATTTTTGTTTCATCTGACATCACATGGACAAAGATAAGACCTTCTGGAGGAAAGTTCTGTGGTCAGATGAATATAAACATCCACCATGTGCCAAACATAATATGAGTTAATTAATCCACTTCGGTACAAACTGTTAGAATAATTGTTTCTAAGTTATCACAAAAACGTTGTGTTACATTGAGTGCTCGGCGAGAAGCAAAAACATGTCTTTGAACCTACCAAGAAGAAGGCTTGTAAAACTCCACTGTGTAGCGATGGAAAGCAACATGAAGGTGTTCTGTTTCTTTCATGTATTGTAATCAACAGAAAGATATTGTCGTGACCCAAGAACTACAAAGCAGAGAGGAAGCAGGGCCTGACTCCCCTCCAGGCACCGCTTTTTTGAACTCTTTTACGAACCTCTTGTTGAACTCTATTTAAAAAAAAAGATGTTTTAATTTTTTTTTAACATAAATAAATACAATCATGTGTGCTTACGGACTGTATCCCTGCAGGCTGTATTGATCTATATTGATATAGAATGTATATGTTGTGTTTTTTATGTTGACTTCATTAAAAAAAAATTATTTTTTTTTTAATTCTTGTGCGGCCCGGTACCAATCGGTCCGCGGACCGGTACCGGGCCGCGGCCCGGTGGCTGGGGACCACTGATCTAGAGGGCTTATATAGTGGGAGCATATCAGTGATATACTTGGGCCCTAGACCATGTAGTGATTTATATGTGAGCAGGAGGATTTTGAAATCAATTCTCTGAAGTACAGGGAGCCAATGTAAGGATTTAAGAATTGCTGTAATGTGCTCACATTTTTCAGTCTTTGTTAGAACTCTAGCAGCAGCGTTCTGAACAAGCTGTAGCTGCCTGACAGTGTTTTTGGGGAAGACCTGCAAGGAGACCATTACAATAATCCAGCCTACTGGTAATAAAGGCATGTACAAGTTTTTCTAAGTCTTGAGCTGACATGAGCCCTCTAAGTCTTGTCACATTTTTGAGGTGATAGTAGGCCGATTTTGTTACTGATCTGATGTGACTGTCGAAATGTAAATCAGAATCTAAAATAACCCCAAGATTTCTGGCTTTATTTGAGGTTTTCAGGGACGACTTTAAACCTTTCTTTTTTAGCACCGAAAACAATTATCTCAACAAACGCATTAATTATATAAGATCTATCACTGCATGCCGCTGGAATTGTGCTTTTCTCAGGGCTAAAACAAATGTACAAATGTAAGGCAAAATCAAGTGTAAAAAAAAAATATATATATATACATTTGAAGGATGCCACTCCAGTACCACGTCACTGGATGCCATGAAGTTATTTTCTAAAAACAGCCATCCCTCTGTCATGTCAGCTCACTTGTGCGAATAAAACAGCTTCAGAAAGGATGGCCTTGATTTGCCTGTCAGAGAAAACACTCCAGTTCTCCCCAGCATCCTGTCTTTTTTATTTGCACCATCCAGGTAGTGCTTTTTTTTTATTTTTTATTTTTTTCACATTTTTTACCTTTTGTGTCCACCGTCGTCCATTTAGACCAGTCCTCTAAAGTTTTCTGATGGAAAGAGATTGTTGCCGCCACTGACCTGTGCAACCTTGGTCTTAGTGGTCTGTCCTCTCACGTCAGTGCTTGTAGCTCCTTGTCAGCATCTCCTTTCAGCTGAGTGACTTTGTTGGAACAGTGGCGGAGGCTGTCAGGGAGAGGAATTGGCCTGTGATTGGCTGGTCAGCTTTAGCACCTCCGTTTTAAAGGAGAGGAATGAAAGCAGGCACTTTTGGACAAGAGGACAACAACTTTCCTGTGGGTTGTTAACCTCCTCTCAACTTGTTTTTTTTTTTAAACTGAAGGGGACCTATGATGGATTTAAAGGCCTACTGAAAGCCACTACTACCGACCACGCAGTCTGATAGTTTATATATCAATGATGAAATCTTAACATTGCAACACATGCCAATTATAAAGTGCAATTTTAAATTTCCCGCTAAACTTCCGGTTGAAAACGTCTATGTATGATGACGTATGCGCGTGACGTCAATGGTTGAAACGGAAGTATTCGGACCCATTGTATCCAATACAAAAAGCTCTGGTTTCATCGCAAAATTCCACAGTATTCTGGACATCTGTGTTGGTGAATCTTTTGCAATTTGTTTAATGAACAATGAAGACTGCAAAGAAGAAAGCTGTAGGTGGGATCGGTGTATTAGCGGCTGGCTGCAGCAACACAACCAGGAGTACTTTGACTTGGATAGCAGACGCGCTATCCGACGCTAGCCGCCGACCGCATCGATGATCGGGTGAAGTCCTTCGTCGCTCCGTCGATCGCTGGAACGCAGGTGAGCACGGGTGTTGATGAGCAGATGAGGGCTGGCTGGCGTAGGTGGATAGCTAATGTTTTTAGCATAGCTCTGTGAGGGCCCGTTGCTAAGTTAGCTTCAATGGCGTCGTTAGCAACAGCATTGTTAACCTTCGCCAGGCTGGAAAGTATTAACCGTGTATTTACATGTCCATGGTTTAATAGTATTGTTGATTTTCTGTCTATCCTTCCAGTCAGGGGCTTATTTATTTTGTTTCTATCTGCATTTAAGCCCGATGCTATCACGTTAGCTTCGTAGCTAAAGTGCTTTGCCGATGTATTGTCGTGGAGATAAAAGTCACTGTGAATGTCCATTTCGCGTTCTCGACTCTCATTTTCAAGAGGATATAGTATCCGAGGTGGTTTAAAATACAAATCCGTGATCCACAATAGAAAAAGGAGAAAGTGTGGAATCTAATGAGCCAGCTTGTACCTAAGTTACGGTCAGAGCGAAAAAAGATACATCCTGCACTGCACTCTAGTCCTTCACTCTCACGTTCCTCATCCACGAATCTTTCATCCTGGCTCAAATTAATGGGGTAATCGTCGCTTTCTCGGTCTGAATCGCTGTCGCTGCTGGTGTAAACAATGGGGAAATGTGAGGAGCCTTTCAACCTGTGACGTCACGCTACTTCCGGTACAGGCAAAGCTTTTTTTATCAGCGACCAAAAGTTGCGAACTTTATCGTCGATGTTCTCTACTAAATCCTTTCAGCAAAAATATTGGCAATATCGCGAAATGATCAAGTATGACACATAGAATGGATCTGCTATCCCCGTTTAAATAAGAAAATTTCATTTCAGTAGGCCTTTAATGTGCATTTATAACACTTCCTTGTTGTCTACATCAGTGTTTTTCAACCACTGTGTCTACACGTATATATCTACTGGTCACACTTATCATTACACCATGTACCAAATAAAATAGCTTTGAGGTAGTTATGCCAAACCAGAATCATTCCGTACATTAGGCGCACCGGGTTATAAGCTCGCACTGTCGAGTTTTGAGGGAAGAAAAGGATTTTAAGTGCGCCTTATAGTCCGGAAAATATGGTAATTTACGCATCGCCATTAAGGCATTATTTTTGACAATCTTAGTATGAATTACTTAGCAGGATTATGCAATAGCTATAGAGGTTTTCCACACAAGTCTACTTGTATCAGGGCCATATGGGGCAATGAGACATCTAAGCCAGCAGATGGAGCCGCAATGAAAAACGCTTGCATTGTGCATTAACGCCACCTACAGGACTGGAATGGATCAGATTATTTGATTAAATGAGTAAATCAGACATGTTTGGTGCCATTCTAGTTTTGTTGTTGCGTTACGATGTTGTTGGTCTTCACCCCAGGATGCAGGGACTGCAGGCGAAAAAATATGTAATCAATCAAATTCATTCATTGAAAGTATATTTTTATAGAATCGTAATCACAGGTGACTCGACGGGCTGCACAAACCACAATGACATCACCGGTCTGAACCCACATCTGGGCAAGGGTAATGAAAAAAGGTTAAACAGTTAAAGTTAAAGTACCAATGATTGTCACACACACACTAGGTGTGGCGAAATTATTCTCTGCCTTTGACCCCGTCACCCTTGATCACCCCCTGGGAGGTGAGGGGAGCAGTGAGCAGCAGCAGTGGCCGCGCCTGGGAATCATTTTTTGGTGATTCAACCCCCATGTGGGGGGGAGATGTAGCCAGCGCTGCCTGCAGGAGCAAAAGTCACCGCCTCTGTCCATGGTGCTGAGGACAGAGCACCATCAGACGGGGGCGTGGCAGTGCTGACGGCGAGACACAGCTGGCAGGTGATTAGATTTCACAGGTGGTACGTGTTAATCCAATCATCTGTTTGTCTTTAACAGTAAGCGGCCGGGAGCAGGAGGGGAGAGAGGATACGGACGTGACTGCAAAGTCACGTTCTACTAGGAGAGAAAACTTTTGTTGACACCATTATCATTAAAAACTTTCTTAAACATGCACGCTTGGCTCCAGTGCCGTGTCTGACAGTGGGACCGCTAGGAAGTGACTTCCACACCCCAATTCCAACCCTTGATGCTGAGTGCCAAGCAGGGAGGTAATGGGTCCCATTTTTTATAGTCTTTGGTATGACTCGGCCGAAAGCGATACACTAGGGAGGTGCAAAGCAAAACGGACTGGGCTGGCATATAAAGCATCCTGATTGGCAACCAAGTGACAGGTGTGTTCTGATTGCCAATTAAGAAGGTGAGGAAGCCCGCACCGGGAAAAGAAAAATTGTAGGCACACAGGAAAAATAAACAATAATAAGAGCGCTGGACAGGAAATGAAGAAACATATCAGAAACTAATAATAATTGTCATGAAAGATTGTGACATTTGTGTCTGTAATACGTCATTTTCCAGCATCCACAGTTCAGGGGTTTCTTTTGTTGTTGTTTTTTAAGCAAGCATACTAATTTGTATGTTTTTCCGTCTCTTCCTGACCGGATTGTAAACACCTCAGCATCACACAGGATGGATGAGTGCTGTGCTTAAAAATTATTACTGGCAAAAATAAATAGAAATACTTTTGTTTGTGTGTTTTTTTTGTGAAATTCACCTTGCATTTATGACACACCCACGTGGCCTTTCTGATAATGACGCAACCGATTCATTAAGTGCTCTGTGAAAGAATATACAATCAAGCGGGTGCTCGTCAATAAGTCAAATACGGTATTAGATGTTTTTGTCTGCAAAATTACAGGTTAGCTCAGTCAAGGGAGGGTGTATCGGTTTTGCTGGCCTGAAGATGGCATCTTAATATGCACATGATGCCGCTTCATCAAGCCCGAGCTATCACGAAGGTGTGTGCAGTGGGAAATGAAGCTGCCTGGATGACAACCTTAAATTCCAAACGTTTTGCTATAATAATTAAGTGTGCATTGCTCCCTCAAGGTTGAAAGTTCTGTAGATGCTTGTGGAGGGGGGCGTGGTCTGCGGGCCTGCCGCGGAGCGGGGCGTGTAAGGACCGGCCTCGAAGTCAGCGGCGGGTGAGTAGATTGCCCAGCTGGGGCTTGTTATCAATCAATCAATCAATCAATCAATGTTTATTTATATAGCCCTAAATCACAAGTGTCTCAAAGGGCTGCACAAGCCACAACCACATCCTCGGTTCAGAGCCCACATCAGGGCAAGGAAAAACTCACAACCCAGTGGGACGTCGATGTGAGTGACTATGAGAAACCTTGGAGAGGACCGCAGATGTGGGTGACACCCCCTCTAGGGGAGACCTAATGCAATGGACGTCGAGTGGGTTTAGCATAATATTGTGAAAGTCCAGTCCATAGTGGATCTAACATAATAGTGTGAGAGTCCAGTCCATAGTGGATCTAACACAATAGTGTGAGAGTCCAGTCCATAGTGGATCTAACATAATAGTGAGAGTCCAGTCCATAGTGGATCTAACATAATAGTGAGAGTCCAGTCCATAGTGGATCTAACATAATAGTGAGAGTCCAGTCCATAGTGGATCTAACATAATAGTGAGAGTCCAGTCCATAGTGGATCTAACATAATAGTGAGAGTCCAGTCCATAGTGGATCTAACATAATAGTGAGAGTCCAGTCCATAGTGGATCTAACATAATAGTGAGAGTCCAGTCCATAGTGGATCTAACATAATAGTGAGAGTCCAGTCCATAGTGGATCTAACATAATAGTGAAAGTCCAGTCCATAGTGGATCCAACATAATAGTGAGAGTCCAGTCCATAGTAGATCTAACATAATAGTGAGAGTCCAGTCCATAGTGGATCTAACATAATAGTGAGAGTCCAGTCCATAGTGGATCTAACATAATAGTGAGAGTCCAGTCCATAGTGGATCTAACATAATAGTGAGAGTCCAGTTCATAGTAGATCTAACATAATAGTGAGAGTCCAGTCCATAGTGGATCTAACATAATAGTGAGAGTCCAGTCCATAGTGGATCTAACATAATAGTGAGAGTCCAGTCCATAGTGGATCCAACATAATAGTGAGAGTCCAGTCCATAGTAGATCTAACATAATAGTGAGAGTCCAGTCCATAGTGGATCTAACATAATAGTGAGAGTCCAGTCCATAGTGGATCTAACATAATAGTGAGAGTCCAGTCCATAGTGGATCTAACATAATAGTGAGAGTCCAGTCCATAGTGGATCTAACATAATAGTGAGAGTCCAGTCCATAGTGGATCCAACATAATAGTGAGAGTCCAGTCCATAGTAGATCTAACATAATAGTGAGAGTCCAGTCCATAGTGGATCTAACATAATAGTGAGAGTCCAGTCCATAGTGGATCTAACATAATAGTGAGAGTCCAGTCCATAGTAGATCTAACATAATAGTGAGAGTCCAGTCCATAGTGGGGCCAGCCGGAGACCATCCTGAGCTGGAGACAGGTCAGCAGCGCAGAGATGTCCCCAACCGATGCACAGGCGAGCGGTCCACCCTGGGTCCCGACTCTGGACACCCAGCAGTTCATCCATGGCCACCGAACCTGTGCCCCCCGCCCCCCTCCACAAGGGAATGGGGGGCAGAGGAGAAAAGAAAAGAAACGGCAGATCAACTGGTCTAAAAAGGGGGTCTATTTAAAGGCTGGAGTATACAAATGAGTTTTAAGATGGGACTTAAATGCTTCTACTGAGGTAGCATCTCTAACTGACACCGGGAGGGCATTCCAGAGTACTGAAGCCCCAATAGAAAACGCTCTATAGCCCGCAGACTTTTTTTGGGCTCTGGGAATCACTAATAAGCCGGAGTTCTTTGAAAGCAGATTTCTTGCCGGAACATGTGGTACAATACAATTAGCAAGATAGGCTGGAGCTAGACCGTGTAGTATTTTATACGTAAGTAGTAAAACCTTAAAGTCGCCTTATCTAATCACCTGTCGCCCTTATTAGCAGCAGCCGGTACGAGACACGTTGTTGAAGTTGGAGCCAGAGAGACACACACGCCCAGAGACGAACATATATTGCTGGAAAGCAAGCCACCCCCGAGGGTTTATGAAAAATAAAAGACTTGATTCAAACTGTATACCGGGCTCCCGAAGATCTGTTGGGCAGGAGAACCCACAACAAGAGGGAAACCTCACAATGCTCTTTTTTTCCTTTTTGGGAACGAAAGAAACAGTCTTTGCTGGTTTATAGATAGTTTGAAAAAATAAAAATACAAAATGTTTAAGATTGACATCTCTAGTCCTGTTACTCCGGTTCACATCGGGACCGGTGCACTTATGAAACCCAGTTTAATCTCAGTAGAAATCTGGAATCCTTTTGAGTTGAGTCATGCTATGGTGATTCTTTTTTTGGGGGGGGGTTTCATCTATTTTTGATGAAAAAAAATACTGAGGTTGTCTAAAATAGGTTATTTTTGTCACGAAGCCTTTCGCATCCTCCTCAAAATGTTAAAAATAAAAAAATTATAGGAGCAGCAATCCTTTATTAATCACTAGTCCCGATCAAACCTGCTCAGTGACCTTGTGGTTAGAGTGTCCGCCCTGGGATGGGTAGGTCGTGAGTTCAAACCCCGGCCGAGTCATACCAAAGACTATAAAAATGGGAGCCATTACCTCCCTGCTTGGCACTCAGCGTCAAGGGTTGGAATTGGGGGTTAAATCACCAAAAAATGATTCCCGGGCGTGGCCACCGCTGCTGCTCACTGCTCCCCTCACCTCCCAGTGGGGTCAAATGCAGAGGATAATCTCACCACACCTAGTGTGTGTGTGTGACAATCATTGCTACTTGAACTTTTAACTTTGAATCTGCTTTACGTTGGCTATCTATAGCTACTTACCGTACCCAAACATGTCAAATGGTGTGTTTGTTCGTGGTGTGCCGGTCCGTATCGTCGTGCCACGCGGAGGTGAAGCCATGTATTCCGTGTCGCAGATGGTAACAACTTGTGAGACGCGGCGTGAGTCAATACTGCGCTGAGATCACACTCGCTCCGTGTGGGAGAAAAGAACCAGTGGGTTTCTGATTAGTAACAGATGGAAGACAGCTTGCGACCATTAATTCTTTCCCTTTTTTTTTTTCAATTTATTTACATATTTGTATTATTTTTTTGGGTTGTTCGAGTGGCCAATAGATTTAGAGATAAACTGTGTACACACACACAATAAATGCAGCTTCCACACACTTAAAGGCAGTGGCGGGCCGAGCGTTTCCCACCTAGGCCTTCAGTGATGTCCCACTTCTATGATTACTAGAGATGTCCGATAAATGCGTTAAAATGTAATATCGGAAATTATCGGTATGGTTTTTTTTTTTTTTTTTTTTTTTTTTTTTTTTTTTTTTTTTTATTAAATCCACATAAAAAACACAAGATACACTTACAATTAGTGCACCAACCCAAAAAACCTCCCTCCCCCATTTACACTCATTCACACTCATTCACACAAAAGGGTTGTGTAGTGGATTGTCCGAAGCTTAAACAGGCAACAAAAGTAGTTTAGTACAACAAATGTATTTACCCATTATCAGAAGTGCAGGTTGAATTAAGTTGGCCGTGCAGACAGACCACATGTCACTCCGGAGCAAACAAGACACACACAAGACAAAATCACTGTCGAGTTCCGGTTTTCTGCCATTTTTTATATGTCTTTTGTGCGTCATCGTTCCTTATCGAGTGCGTCAATGTCTTTTATCTTTTCCCTATCTGATCCATAACAACTGGAATCCTTTAGACAGTCAACACATTCTGTAGACAGGTTGGCACGACTTAACATTCACTTTTGTCCCACTGGCACAGAATAGGAAAGAAATCAAATGAGCGTACATTCCCATTAGACATGCAATATAGGTCAAAGGTCAGAAATTCTACTACAGTTGTTTCTTTCTGTTATTAATATTGTGGTTCCTACATTATATATCAATATATATCAATACAGTCTGCAAGGGATACAGTCCGTAAGCACACATGATTGTGCGTGCTGCTCCACTAATAGTACTAACCTTTAACAGTTAATTTTACTAATTTTCATTAATTACTAGTTTCTATGTAACTGTTTTTATATTGTTTTACTTTCTTTTTTATTCAAGAAAATGTTTTTAATTTATATATCTTATTTTATTTTATAAAAAATTTTAAAAAGTACCTTATCTTCACCATACCTGGTTGTCCAAATTAGGCATAATAATGTGTTAATTCCACGACTGCATATATCGGTATCGGCTGATATCGGTATCGGTAATTAAGAGTTGGACAATATCGGAATATGGGATATGGGCAAAAAAGCCATTATCAAACATCTTTAGTAGAGATGTCCGATAATATCGGCAGGCCGATATTATCGGCCGATAAATGCGTTAAAATGATATATTGGAAATTATCTGTATCGGTTTTTTTTGGGGGTTTTTTTGTTTTTATTTTATTAAATCAACATAAAAAACACAAGATACACTTACAATTAGTGCACCAACCCAAAAAACCTCCCTCCCCCATTTACACTCATTCACACAAAAGGGTTGTTTCTTTCTGTTATTAATATTCTGGTTCCTACATTATATATCAATATATATCAATACAGTCTGCAAGGGATACAGTCCGTAAGCACACATGATTGTGCGTGCTGCTGGTCCACTAATAGTACTAACCTTTAACAGTTAATTTTACAAATTTTCATTAATTACTCGTTTCTATGTAACTGTTTTTATATTGTTTTACTTTCTTTTGTATTCAAGAATTTTTTTTTAATTTACAGTATTTATCTTATTTTATTTTATAAACATTTTTAAAAAGTACCTTATCTTCACCATACCTGGTTGTCCAAATTAGGCATAATAATGTGTTAATTCCACGACTGCATATATCGGTTGATATCGGTATCGGTTGATATCGGTATCGGTAATTAAAGAGTTGGACAATATCGGAATATCGGATATATCGGCAAAAAGCCATTATCGGACATCCCTAATGATTACCTCTCAAAATACCATGGATGTCACCACATGACCATTGCTGGAGAAATACTAAACCCGAATAAGTAAGCAGAACTCAAAAATAAAGTGAGGCAATCAGTTGCCACATATTTTTTGAGTTCATAAACTCAAATATTGGAGTATATCAGATCGTCAATATTTGGAGTTTATGTTAAATGTACTTTTAAATTATAATTGAATTAAACTTACCAATTAAACTTATCCTGCGTATCTAAAGTTAAAGTAAAGTTAAAGTGATTGTCTCACACACACACTAGGTGTGGCGAAATTATTCTCTGCAAATGACCCATCACCCTTGATCACCCCCTGAGGTGAGGGGAGCAGTGAGCAGCAGCGGTGGCCGCGCCCGGGAATCATTTTTGGTGATTTAACCCCCAATTCCAACCCTTGATGCTGAGTGCCAAGCAGGGAGGTAATGGCTCCCATTTTGATAGTCTTTGGTATGACTCGGCCGGGGTTTGAACTCACAACCTACCCATCACAGGGCGGACACTGAAGAGGAAGTGCACGCAAATGCTACAATATAAAAGCACTGCCTCTGTGTGTGTGTGTGTGCGTGTAAACACACGTGCATATAATAATTTATATATACATAATTTATATATACATAAACAATAACAATACAAATCTATAATGCGATTGATTCATTCTTCGTTTACTCTTGATCCGATTTAATGATTTGTTCTTTCAAAATAACACAAAACTATGTTTAATCCACTGAGTTTTAAGTAACTGTGAGTTAATTATTTTAAGTAGCGGTTACATAATCTGCAAAGAAGTTCATATTAATTAAAAATAACACGTTTTTAGACTAGACTAGACTTCCTTTTTATTGTCATTCAAATTTGAACTTTACAGCACAGATAAGAACGAAATTTCGTCACATAAACTCATGGTAGTCCAGGATAAAAAAAAGCAATAAGCTGCATATATAAATAAATAAATAAATAAATATATATAAATAATATATAAATATATGTATAAACTAAATAAATATATATAAACATATATAAATAAATAAATAAATAGATTACTGTACAGATAAATATATTGCACTTTTCCACATGCGTCCACGTTTATGGATGTATGTTATATTGTCTTTTTTTTAAATAAAGCACCTGTGATGAGGTATGTATGTATGTAAGTTTAATAAACTTAAAAAGAAGGAAAATGTTACTCACACTCAACATTTTTTAAGTAAATACACCTTTTAACAACTTTATAAGTTTGCACTACTTATTCTAATTAATTTTTTGGAGCATTCGGGTTTACAGTGATACAGAAACACATTTACGCACTACTAAGTATCGAAACACATTAACTGTGTACAAAACGGGTTATTTTCTGGCGCATTTAAAAATCAATAAACCTGCATCAGCTTATGTGGTAATGTCAAAATTAAAATTGCAAAAAAAAAAACATATTAAACTTGAAAAAAATAAAGAAATAAAATATTTGAACTCACAATTTGTAGAACCTATTGGACGGCGTATAAGCCAGCGGTACCTCTCTTCGATTCGAGTGGAAATGACGAGCATTTCCCCACTTCATCGCCGACGTCGTCTCACAAGATGTAGTTTCTCTTTAAATGTCCTTCTTGAAAATGGTCAAAAGTGTACATACACTTGTAAAGAACATCATGTCATGGCTGTCTTGAGTTTCCAATCATTTCTACAACTCTTATTTTTTTGTGATAGAGTGATTGGAGCACATACTTGTTGGTCACAAAAACATGAAGTTTGCTTCTTTTATGAATTTATTATGGGTCTACTGAAAATGTGAGCAAATGTGCTGGGTCAAAAGTATACATACAGCAATGTTAATATTTGGCAAGTTTCACTGCAATAAGGCACTTTTGGTAGCCATCCACAAGCTTCTGCTTGAATTGTTGACCACTCCTCTTGACAAAATTGGTGCAGTTCAGCTAAAATTGTTAGTTTTCTGACATGGACTTGTTTCTTCAGCATTGTCCACACCTTTAAGTCAGGACTTTGGGAAGGCCATTCTAAAACCTTCATTCTAGCCTGATTTAGCCATTCCTTTACCACTTTTGACGTGTGTTTGGGGGCAGGCACGTGCACACATAGGGCCCTATGGGTGCTCGAGCCCCTGCCCTTTTTTGCCTCGTCTTAAAAAGTGCCCTCTGCCTGTGTGTGTGGTTTTTTGTTTTTTTTCCTTTAAACAACATTAATAAATTCCTGTCAGAGATGTAAAAAAAGAACAGCGGTACAAAAACTCCACGTTTTCTTGTAATACCGGGTGAGTGAGTGAGTAAGTGAGAGGAGAGAGAGCCAACTGCGCCCCTGAGACGTGACAGTGGAGCAACTTGAACCTGTGAGTTATGGTCTAGTCGCCGTCCACTTATTCAGCATCTAAAATGGGTAATATTTCAGAAAAACGCTGTATTATTCTATTATTCAATGTGTCAGCTTCTGTTTTTGCCGGACGTCGGAGCACGGCGCATCAATTGAGCACGGCACATCAAGTCCGCACAGAGCAGAGCGGATCGTGCGGGACAGGAAGTAGTGAACAAAATACAAAATAAAACACCGGGTTCATTTTCAAAATAAAATGCACTGTGTTTACGGCGGATCACATTTTTCTCACAGTAGAGTTTTAGATATAAAGTTTATTGTGACTTTGCTATTACTGTGTGGGTTAACAAAATAATAATAAGGATAATAAGGATAATTATAACAATAATAATAATAAGAACAATAATGATAATAATAATAATAATTATTATTATTATTATTATTAATAATTATTATTATTAATAATAATAATAATTTCAGTATTCTGGGGATATAAGATGTAGGTTATCTGTTAGGAATATTACCATCTGTATTTAAACTTGATTCATGTTGATTATGCCTGCAGCACAATGCCAAAAAAATAAAAAAGATACAGCCCTCTACCGGCCCCTGGTCAATATTTTTGGACCTGTACTGCGTTTCAGTTGTTTAGTCTGAGCATTAAGTGGGAAAGACCATAAGTTACAACTTGATGGTGTTTTCATCAAGTTAAGGGAAGAAAGACAGATTTTCACATTGAAGTTTTTTCCATTTGGGTATTTATTTTTGTATTTTTTTTCAAAGTTCATGTTGCACTGTTCAATGTTCAATTTTAAAGTGCTTTAAAAATAAATAGCCTAATAATAAACCAGGGTTTTGTTGCTTTTCATGTCTTCCAAGCCTATGATAATGTGAATTAACTCATTATGACCATATTTTGTTGACACAAAAGAAATGGCAATCACTTTTACCTACGAAGGACACACAGCTAAGTAGTTAGCTTCCTATTAGCAAATGTAATTTTACATTAATTTCCATATTGTGTAAAGGACCAAAAAAAAAATTCCTGCCCTTTTCTGACTTTGAGCCCCTGCCCCTCTATAATCATGTGCACGTCCCTGCTTGGGGGTCATTGTCCTGTTGGAACACCCAACTGCGCTCAAATCAAATCAAATCAAATCAACTTTATTTATAAAGCACATTTAAAATTTACCACAGGGGTAGCCAAAGTGCTCAAGACCCAACCTCCGGGCTGATGATTTTAGCTTGTCCTGAAGAATTTGAAGGTAATCCTCCTTTTTCATTGTCCCATTTACTCTCTGTAAAGCACCAGTTCCATTGGCAGCAAAACAGGCCCAGAGCATAATACTACCACCACCATGCTTGACTGTATGTATGGTGTTCCTGGGATTAAAGGCCTCACCTTTTCTCCTCCAAACATATTGCTGGGTATTGTGGCCAAACAGCTCCATTTTTGTTCCATCTGACCACAGAACTTTCCTCCAGAAGGTCTTATCTTTGTCCATGTGATGTCAGATGAAACAAAAATGGAGCTGTTTGGCCACAATACCCAGCAATATGTTTGGAGGAGAAAAAGTGAGGCCTTTAATCCCAGGAACACCACACCTACCGTCAAGCATGGTGGTGGTAGTATTATGCTCTGGGCCTGTTTTGCTGCCAATGGAACTGGGGCTTTACAGAGAGCAAATGGGACAATGAGAAAGGAGCATTACCTCCAAATTATTTCCTCCCGAAGGTCTTATCTTTGTCCATGTGATGTCTGTCCTAAATAGTAAAAAAAACTGCTAGCAAGAGGTGGCCAACAATGCAGGTAATTGGAATTCAATTTATTACACATACAAAGCTGTTGTATACATATTGTACGTGTACAATGCAGTAAAAGATAGGATCATGACAACATGACTGTAATATTTACAATATCACGAGAGACTTCATGAGAGCCAACAACTACTACTTTGGGACAAACGATGATCCAGAACCTTATATTTTTGAGCCTGAATATATAGAGGATGAGCTACATGTTCTACAAGCTGTGTGCTACGCAGATCCAGCTGTAGTGAAAGACTAAACCATCAGTAGACCCATAATAAATTCATAAAAGAACCAAACTTCATGAATGTTTTTTTTAGTTTGTGCTCCAATCACTCTATCACAAAAAAATAAGAGTTGTAGAAATGATTGGAAACTCAAGACAGCCATGACATGATGTTCTTTAAAAGTGTATGTCAACTTTTGACCACGACTTTAAATACATTTTCATTGATTGATTGAATACTTTCCGGATGTACTGTTGGACTACAATTGGGCTACATTGCATGTGTGCATGGAGTCTTGCAGGGCGCCTATGCAGGGCCTTGAGGGCTCCAGTATGTGTGCTCACACCAGTCAAACGTGCAGCACTTTCAGTGTTAAATGAGCTCAGGCACGGCACAATTGACCTTGTCTGAGCAGGACCGCCTCAAATCAATTCGGAAATGCAAATGCGGGATATTAAATTTCGAAACATGACATGGTAGTCATTGCAATTCAGTAAATGGGAGGCGATGTGAGAAGAACAAATTGTAGCTTTAATAATACTCTTACCAGACTAACAGGAGTTTTAGTCATAACACCCTCGAGGATATTTTAATTCACGAGACACTTTTGACATGGCTGAGATGGCGACTCGGTTCCCTTAAGCCATTCAGCGCTTTCCGGCTACGCTCCCATTCAGCAACGCCATGCACTTCCCACCGCTGGCGTCGTAATCGCCATGGAGGCCTCAGGGTACTTGAACCCATCACTCATTATATCACTTCCAGACAGGATTTTGCAATAATGGGAGCCAAGCCCCCCCAAAGTTTAGCGAAGCCCCGGGTTTTTTAACCACTATCAACAAGCATTTAATTCATGTACATATATTATTTGATGCCCTGCTGATTCTGTTTCTCCAAGTACTAAGTCATGCTTGAGAATCAAATACTTATTTCACCCATTTAAATACAAATTATAACCTGTAGTTATTGTTGTTTTTTTTCCTAAACTGTTGTTGTCAGGTTCAAACACTGATGACATCTATTAAACAAGACAAGAGGCAAAGAATCAAACAGAGGCAGAATTCAATTTGGACTCAATATTGGGGAGGAAACGGTTCGACCTGTGTCACCCACGCTCTGCCAAAAGATTGCACTCCTCCTTCTTTATTTGACTCCCCCCCCCCCCCACCTGACCACAGGTGCTTCCAGAGGGAAGTGGGTCGTAAACAGCGTTGCCTTTGGTTACCGAACAGTTCAAAAGAAGACGTTGTAAAATAGTTCAAAAAGAGTTCCATAAAATAGTTCAAAAAGGGTTCGTAAAATACTTCAAAAAGAGTTCGTCTGGAAATTGGGCAGATCCTGCCATCTGTCCGCTTTGAAGTAGGCCCCAAAGACAGCTCCCGTCCCCCTGCCAGGAACTCAATGTAATAACAGGGGCCAGGAAACGCGAGCATATAACCCCAATTCTTCAGAGTTTGCACTGGCTCCCTGTTCATTTTAGAATTGATTTTCAATCCTTGCTGTTTGTTTTTAAAGCTTTTACATGGACTGGCACCTCAGCATATCTCGGGACCTCATCCAAATTTACACTCCTACGCGCGCTCTGAGGTCCAAGAGCCAGCTCCAGCTCGTGGTGCCCAAGACCAGACTTAAATCCAGGGGAGACAAGGCCTTCTCTGTGGTCGGCCCTAAACTCTGGAACACTCTGCCCCTCCATGTTCAAACTGCTCCCACAGTGGAGTGTTTTAAGTCTCGTCTTAAGACCAACTTTTATTCTCTGGCTTTTAACACTACGTGAGTTGTGTGGTCCTCTGTTGTCCTCTGTTGTCTATTGTGTTTTTTTTTAATACATTTTGATTTATATTTACTGTTTTAATTGGTTTTTCCCTTTAAAATCGTTTTTAATCATATTTATTTTTATATTGTTTTTATATTGGCTCTATATTTATTTATTTATTGTTTTTATTCAGTCATTGGTGGAGCTAAGGATAATATTTGATTATTGTTTTTAATATTGTTTTTAATATTGTTTTTAATATTGTTGTGCAGCACTTTGGAAACATTTTTGTTGTTTAAATGTGCTATATCAATAAAGTGGATTGGATTAATACAAAGCTTTTGTGATAATTAAGAAACAATTATTCTAACAGTTGTTGATATTCTGTCTCTCTCTGTCACAAAACAACCTACTATAAAAATGTAGGCACTGTTCATTAGGAGTGTCCTGATACAACTTTTTCACTTCAGATACAGTATGATGCCAATATAGGCACTTAAGTATTGACCGATATCGGTATTAATCCGATATTATATCAGCATGAAAAACTGTACATAGTACTGTGGAAGTCGCTTCCTAGCGGTCCCACTGTCAGACACGGCACAGGAGCCTTAAAGTGCAGGTTTTAACAAGGTTTTAATAATCAATTGTTTTAATCAAAGTTCTATCTCCAACAGGACGCGACTTTCCAGCCACGTACGTATCCTCTCTCCTCTTCTGCTCCCGGCCACTTACTGTTAAAGACAACAGATGATTAGATTAACACGTACCACCTGTGTAGTCTAATCACCTGCCAAGCTGTGTCTCGCCGTCAGCACTGCCACGCCCCCGTCTGATGGTGCTCTGTCCTCAGCACCATGGACAGAGGCGGTGACCTTTGCTCCTGCAGGCAGCGCTGACAACATCTGCCTCCACAAGTACACACTACGGTTGTTCGGATACCACTATTTTAGTACCGGTACCAGTACCAAAATGTATTTTGATACTTTTCGGTACTTTTGTAAATAAGGGGGACCACAAAAAATGGCCTTATTGGCTTTATTTTAACAAGAAATCATAGGGTACATGAAACATATGTTTATTATTGCAAGTGTGTCCTTAAATAAAATAGTGAACAAACTAGACAACTTGTCTTTTAGTAATAAGTAAACAAACAAAGACTCCGAATTAGTCTGCTGACGTATGCAGTAACATATTGTGTCATTTATACACCTATTATTTTGTCAGAATTATGAGGGACAAACTGTAAAAATTAATTATTAATCTACTAGTTCATTTACTGTTAATATCTGCTTATTTTCTGTTTCAACATGTTCTATCTACACTTCTGTTAAAATGTAATAATCACTTATTCTTCTGTTGTTTGGATACTTTACATTAATTTTGGATGATACCACAAATGGAGGTATCAATCCGATACCAAGTAGTTACAGGATCATACATTGGTCATATTGAAAGTCCTCATGTTTCCAGGGACGTATTCCTGAGTTTATAAACATAATATGAATTTTAAAAAAGGGAAAAAATATTTTGTGACGATAAAAAATATCGATGTAATCATAGTAGTATCGACTGGATATGCTCCTGTACTTGGTATCATTACAGTGGATGTCAGGTGTAGATCCACCAATGGCGTTTGTTTACATTGTGACGCTGGTGTGTAGTGAAGCATGTTTAGCTATTCCTCATGATACTTGTAAGAAACTTTATTCGTCGCCATGGAGACAAGGATTAGTGATTTAGAAGTAGCTAAAACACTGCCGACTGCGGCTGGACGTTTGCCGCTAGCTAGTTAGCAGTGTTTTAAAGCACCTCTTCCTGAGGGCGTTTCAGTGTTATAACTTTAAATTTAGTTTTTAGGCCAAAATGCGTCCGTTCTCCCTTTTCTGTCTACACACTGTGTCTGCTTGTAAGTACTCTGTGATTGTGCGCTGCCGAACATGCTCCTCTACTCGTAAAACCAGCAATGTCAGGACGTGACGACCTGCCGTCATGCCCGGGAAACGGTCCTTTTCAAACAGAGTATAGTACTGTGGAAGACTTGCTCTTCCGGGTTCTTCAGACCACCAACTACGGACATGACCGCCTCGTTCATCTTTCTGAACAATGATTTATTTTGCAATACATTTTTTTTTGTGTTTGTTTTCAGTCATTTCTGTCTGTCTCGCGCTCAGTCTCGCTCGTGCTCGGGTTTTCTCTCCACCATCAACAACCCCTCTCATTCCCGGCTGCTGCTCTTTAACAGAGCGACCGGTGAATAAATAAACCAGCCCAGGTGTGCCATCTACGCACCTGTCGCTAATCTCGAAACCGGTCCTGGCACACCTCGCTTCGCTGCAGATCCGCAGGCCACGCCCCCCCACAAGTACCGTTTTTGATTAATTAGTACCGCGATACTATACCAGTACCAGTACACCGTACAACCCTAGTACATACTACTAAGTACACTAGAGTGCAGTCTGTAATGTCAAAAGGCTTGATCAAGTGATATGAATTAAACCAAGAACAATTGTAGGTATGAAAATCAATATCTTATTGCTGTCTTTAAATTGAAGTGGATTGCTTATTTTTTTTGTAGTCACCTATTGGACATTCATTAAATCAAGCTCATGATGCAGTGAGATGACATGCGAACACGTTTGTTATTTCAGCAAGACAATGCCAAGCCACGTGTTACATCAACGTGGCTTAATAGTAAAAGAGTGCGGGTACTAGACTGGCCTGCCTGTAGTCCAGACCTGTCTCCCATTGAAAATGTGTGGCGCATTATGAAGCCTAAAATACCACAACGGAGACCCCCGGACTGTTGAACAACTTAAGCTGTACATCAAGCAAAAATGGGAAAGAATTCCACCTGAAAAGCTTCAAAAAATGTGTCTCCTCAGTTCCCAAACGTTTACTGAGTGTTGTTAAAAGGAAAGGCCATGTAACACAGTGGTGAACATGCCTGGAGGCCGGCTGCCGCTATGAAGCGCTACTCAGCCCCCACAGCCCCGGAGGAATTAAGCAGTGGTGAAGGCGTTGATTTTTGGAGGGGAGGGTGCGTGCATGTATGCCCAATTAACTTGGGTGAGATGTTGAAATGTTTTTGTGGACTGGGGCCGATCTCAAAGTTCGACACCAGGTGTTGTTGGAAAAAAAGGAAGGTCAAAAGCATCCATCGTTGAGGAGTCCTCGGGGGAGTTCTTCAGAACAGCCTGTTCCCGATTGCGTCAAGGCCATTCGAGAGAGTCAAATCGTAGATTAAGATGTTGTTTTTCTTCGAGCAGTCCAATCAATGACTTGCCTGCTCTGTGTCCGTGCTGGATCTCTCAAATTCAATTGAATTACTCCTTCTCAGCAAACTTCTCCAAGATGAGATCCATTTTGCGATTCAACTCAGAAATCGCTCCAGTCTGTGTTCCCACAGCCCGACCCAATCCTTCCATTGCGTTGAACAGCCGTTGGGCCCCTTGAGTGGCTGCCATCGTCTTCCGAATTTGACGATACACCAGAGCAATGCCCAGACCAATCAGCAGGTGCCCCGCGATCACGGTTCCAAATAGGTAGATGTCTTCCACATCCTCAATGGAAAGGACTGAGAGGCACATGATTCTCCATTTATCCCAGGAATCTCTCACGTACCCCGCAGCAATGGTTCCATCAGGGCAGCCAGGCTCCCCCGAACCTCTTTTCCTTGCCAAAAAGACTGTGTCAATTGCGTCGAGAGTCCAGCTGATCATATTCATTTTGATGTTTAGATTTGAGGACAGACCCCATTCTCAGTTTCAACATTAAGTATCTTGTCTTTGCAGTCTATTCCATTGAATATAAGTTGAAAAGGATTTGCAAATCATTGTATTCTCTTTTTATTTACCATTTACACCAGTGGTCCCCAACCTTTTTGTAGCTGCGGACCGGTCAACGCTTGAAAATTTGTCCCACGGACCGGGGGGGGTGTATTTAAAAAAAAAAATTTTGTATTTTTTTTTTTTTTTTTTTTACATAAATAAATACAATCATGTGTGTTTACGGACTGTATCCCTGCATACTGTATTGATCTATATTGATATATAATGTATATATTGTGATTTTTATGTTGATTTCATTAATTTTTTTTTTTATTTATTTATTTTTTTTTACATTTCTTGTGCGGCCCGGTACCAATCGGACCGGTGGTTGGGGACCACTGATTTACACAACGTGCCAACTTCACTGCTTTTGGGTTTTGTATTTATTCACTTTTTTTCTCGAGCTGCAGGCCACACACGGCCCCCAAACCACACTGTGGCCACCCATTGTCTATACACAAACAAACACACACATAAAATAATCATATAAAATGCACGTTTTAAGTATGAAGCTAAGATTTCGGATGACCACATTAAATATGCATGGATAAACTCTATGAACTATCACTAAAATAACACCTCGCCTCCTATCAGTATTCCTTTGGAGCACGGTTTCGTTGTTAAGACAAATTGCAAATGAATTTTTAATGCCCGATTTTAATCATCTGGACATTTTCGGGGGGGGGTATCGGATGAAATGCCGCATGGCAGTTCGAGTCGATGATCATTTGTTCCTCTCGGCATTATGCAAATGTATTTTAACCAGAAATGCAATTAAGGCAAAGTCGGTGTGAAGTCAGTGAATAAGGCTGTGGACACAAAATGACACGCGTCAGACTGCTTCTCCATGGAGAAAGTATGTGAACTCAACTGTGACTGATTTGATAACTCTTAAGTTGCACGCCGACTCCAGCTGTCACTCTCCATAACTCATACCCACTTTATGTTTACGTTAGCGAGATATATGCATGTCCTTAGCGCTCCGTTGCTTTCTTTTCCTTTGGACACTTGATCAAAAAATGTATTAGCTGTGCTTCCAGTAATGTTAATACAGGCTGCTCATTAAGAGGATACCAAGAAAAAGAAGAGAATAAGTCACTTTTATAAAAAAAAAATAATATCAAATACATACAAATAATGGTCAGAATTATTTACTTTTACAAAACAAAACAAAAAACAATTGCGTTCTTACCTTTTTATTTGTATGTCAAATCAAATCAAATCAAATCAACTTTATTTATAAAGCACATTTAAAATTGACCACAGGGGTAGCCAAAGTGCTGTACATTGGGCAGGTTAAAAGATAATACGAGTACCGAGCAAACACAACACAACACAAACAGAACACGATAAATAAAACATAAAAAACAGGTTCACAGCAGGTGTATTATGGGGCGCCGTATGTTTTTTAAGAGAGATTTAATAACAGGAAGAGAGGAGGCTTGTCTAACACTCAGAGGTAGGTCGTTCCAGAGCTTGGGAGCAGCGGCGGCGAAAGCTCTGTCACCTCTAAGCTTCAGCCTTGTGCCAGGGACCGTCGGTAGCAGCTGATCGGCTGATCTTCGGGATCGGGTGGGGCAGTAAGGCTGAAGGAGGTCGGAGAGATATGTTGGCGCGAGGTTGTTTTGACATTTAAAAACAAAAGGAGTTTAACGTTGATTCTGTAACGCACAGGGAGCCAGTGAAGGGACGCTAATATAGGGGTGATGTGCTCACGTCTGCGGGTCTGTGTTAGTAGTAGTTAGTATGTGAAGTAGCTTGTATAAACGTCTGATCACCTTTTGTTTTGTCTAATAGTCCAGTTATATAATCCTTAAACTTTGTACAGTAGTCACATTTATCAAGTCAACAAAACAATGAGTTAACTACCGTATTTTTCGGACATAAAGGCGCACTTAAAATCCTTTGATTTTCTCAAAAATCGACAGAGCGCCTAATAACCCGGTGAAAAATGTTGGTTTTGCTTACCGACCTCGAAGCAATTTGATTTGGTACATGGTGTAATTATTAGTGTGACCAGTAGATGGCAGTCACATATAAGGGTTATGTGTAGACTGCAATATGACTCAAGTAAACAAAACAAAAAATGTTATATTGTTAGGAACTGGTCAAGGTGTTTACCCCAGGAGGCAAGGTTGAATTACGAAAAGGCGGACTCGTCGCCATCCGAGATGAGCCCGATGAAGGTAGTGTCGTCCACAAAAACACTGGTATAGAGGACCTGGTGAAAAGCAGTGTTATTCGAACCCTTGATTGATTGATTGATTGAAACTTTTATTAGTAGATTACAAAGTACAGTACATATTCCTATAGACTTTTGACAAGAACAAGAAAGTTTGATCATATTACGCCTATACTGTATATACCTTTATATACATATATATATATATATATATATACCTATATATATATACCTATACTGGCTCACCTGCACTGGCTTCCTGTGCACTTAAGATGTGACTTTAAGGTTTTACTACTTATGTATAAAATACTACACGGTCTAGCTCCAGCCTATCTTGCCGATTGTATTGTACCATATGTCCCGGCAAGAAATCTGCGTTCAAAGAACTCCGGTTTATTAGTGATTCCCAGAGCCCAAAAAAAGTCTGCGGGCCATAGAGTGTTTTCTATTGGGGCTCCAGTACTATCGAATGCCCTCCCGGTAACAGTTAGAGATGCTACCTCAGTAGAAGCATTTAAGTCTCATCTTAAAACTCATTTGTATACTCTAGCCTTTAAATAGACCCCCCTTTAGACCAGTTGATCTGCCGTTTCTTTTCTGCTCTGCACCCCTCTCCTTCTTGGAGGGGGGGTGGGGGGGGCACAGGTTCGGTGGCCACGGATGAAGCGCTGGCTGTCCAAATTCGGGACCCGGGGTGGACCGCTCGTCTGTGCATCGGTTGGGGACGTCTCTGCGCTGCTGACCCGTCTCTGCTCGGGATGGTCTCCTGCTGGCCCCACTATGGACTGGACTCTCACTATTATGTTAGATCCACTATAGACTGGACTCTCACAATATTATGTTAGATCCACTATGGACTGGACTCTCACTATTATGTTAGATCCACTATGGACTGGACTCTCACTATTATGTTAGATCCACTATGGACTGGACTCTCACAATATTATGCTACACCCACTATGGACTGGGCTCTCACTATTATGTTTGATCCACTATGGACTGGACTCTCACTATTATGTTAGATCCACTATGGACTGGACTCTCACTATTATGTTAGATCCACTATGGACTGGACTCTCACTATTATGTTAGATCCACTATGGACTGGACTCTCACAATATTATGTTAGATCCACTATGGACTGGACTCTCACTATTATGTTTGATCCACTATGGACTGGACTCTCACTATTATGTTAGATCCACTATGGACTGGACTCTCACAATATTATGTTAGATCCACTATGGACTGGACTCTCACTATTATGTTAGATCCACTATGGACTGGAATCTCACTATTATGTTAGATCCACTATGGACTGGACTCTCACTATTATGTTAGATCCACTATGGACTGGACTCTCACAATATTATGTTAGATCCACTATGGACTGGACTCTCACAATATTATGTTAGATCCACTATGGACTGGACTCTCACTATTATGTTAGATCCACTATGGACTGGACTCTCACAATATTATGTTAGATCCACTATGGACTGGACTCTCACAACATTATGTTAGACCCACTATGGACTGGACTCTCACAATATTATGCTAGATCCACTATGGACTGGACTCTCACAATATTATGTTAGATCCACTATGGACTGGACTCTCACAATATTATGTTAGATCCACTATGGACTGGACTCTCACTATTATGTTAGATCCACTATGGACTGGACTCTCACAATATTATGTTAGATCCACTATGGACTGGACTCTCACTATTATGTTAGATCCACTATGGACTGGACTCTCACTATTATGTTAGATCCACTATGGACTGGACTCTCACTATTATGTTAGATCCACTATGGACTGGACTCTCACTATTATGTTAGATCCACTATGGACTGGACTCTCACAATATTATGTTAGATCCATTATGGACTGGACTCTCACTATTATGTTAGATCCACTATGGACTGGACTCTCGCTATTATGTTAGATTCACTATGGACTGGACTCTCACTATTATGTTAGATTCACTATGGACTGGACTCTCACTATTATGTTAGATCCACTATGGACTGGACTCTCACACTATTATGCTAGATCCACTCGACGAGGGGGGGGCGGGGGGGTCCCCACATCTGCGCTCCTCTCCAAGGTTTCTCATTGTCCCATTGGGTTGAGTTTTTTCTTTGCCCTGATGTGGGATTTGAGCCGAGGATGTCGTTGTGGCTTGTGCAGCCCTTTGAGACACTCGTGATTCAGGGCTATATAAGTAAACATTGATTGATTGATTGATTGATATTCCGTACAATTGACCACTAAATGGTAACACCCGAATAAGGTTTTTCAACGTGTTTAAGTCGCGGTCCACATTAATCAATTCATTCAGCTCCTGACTGTGATTATTATCGTAGATTCTCCAAATGCTTTTGATACTTTTTTGTCATCTCTTAATACGGGATCAGAGCGGTTCAAACATGCACAGGCTGCTGCATGTTAGACCTCGTTTATTCCTCATCGTTAGCGGCACATAAATGTTTATCACATTTCGAGGTCTCTAAGGTAGTCGGATGCTCGCTATCGATCTTCTCTGACACGTTTGCGTATTAATGTCGCCTCTGTGATTGATGCCGCCACATCCCCTGGTCACAGACACAACGCCGGATTGAAAGGAGATCTCCCGTCAGACTCGGTGTGACACGGTCTCCTCTCTGTGGACAATTACCTCTCTGTGGCGAGACATGATGAGCGGGTTTATGAATTCATCAGAGTCGTGCTTCTTTTCCTCTTTTTTTTGTATTGATGTTTTGTTGAGGAGAACATTTCACTCCGTTCGGAAAGCCTATGAAATGCCGCTTATAAATTGTTCATTCTTCAACTTCCATATTTTTCAAATTGTCCCTGCGTGCTCTTTTGAATAAGTGGATCATTCCACTTGGAAGGACGCGTTCACTCGAGTGTTTTGATTTGCTAACTTATGTTGAGCACGAGGAAAGACTACCCTACTTGCCGCACCGACCAAATTTTTACATATATTTGCTGCGCCGGACCACAAGCCGGAGCTGCATAACGGTACAAAATATTTTGTAAATGTTTATTTACCTACCGTATTTTCCGTACCATAGGGCGCACCGAATTATAAGGCGCATAAGTGTGCTTGAAGCTCATCGAGAGAATGCCAAGAGTGTGCAAAGCAGTAATCAAAGCAAAGGGTGGCTATTTTGAAGAAACTAGAATATAAAACATGTTTTCAGTTATTTCACCTTTTTGTGTACCTCCTCATGTGTTCATTCCTAGTTTTGATGTGACAATCTACAATGTAAATAGTCATGAAAATAAAGAAAACACATTGAATGACGAGAAGGTGTGTCCGGTTTTGAGAATACAACTTACAAAATGTCAATATTTCCAACCTCACTTAGAACCAATTCATATACTGCAAAAACTGAAATCTAAGTAAGATGAAATATCTCCAATAAGGGTGATATTTGCTTATTTTCTGTCTGATAAGATAATTCTTCTCACTAAGCAGATTTTATGTTAGAGTGTTATTTTTATTCCATGAAAATGTACTCAAAAGCAAGATATGAGTGACATTTTTTTTACAAGAATTGCCGTGGTCCGCGGACCGATTGGTACCGGGCCGCACAAAAAATTAAAAAAAAAAAATTTTTATTTATTTTTTTTAAATTGTTTTTTTTTGTTTTTTTAAATTAAATCAACATAAAAAACACAATATATACATATTGTGTATGCGTATGTCACTATAGATCAGGGGTCACCAACGCGGTGCCCACGGGCACCAGGTAGCCCGTAAGGACCAGATGAGTAGCCCGCTGGCCTGTTCTAAAAATAGCTCAAATGGCAGCACTTACCAGTGAGCTGCCTCTATTTTTTTAATTGTATTTATTTACTAGTAAGCTGGTCTCGCTTTGCTCGACATTTTTACTTCTAAGAGAGACAAAACTCAAATAGAATTTGAAAATCCAAGAAGATATTTTAAAGACTTGGTCTTCACTTGTTTAAATAAATTCATTTATTTTTTTACTTTGCTTCTTATAACTTTCAGAAAGACAATTTTAGAGAAAAAATACCTTAAAAATGATTTTAGGATTTTTAAACACATATACCTTTTTACCTTTTAAATTCCTTCCTCTTCTTTCCTGACAATTTAAATCAATGTTCAAGTAAATTTATTTTTTTTATTGTAAAGAATAATAAATACATTTTAATTTAATTCTTCATTTTAGCTTCTGTTTTTTCGACGAAGAATATTTGTGAAATATTTCTTCAAACTTATTATGATTAAAATTCAAAAAAATTATTCTGGCAAATCTAGAAAATCTGTAGAATCAAATTTAAATCTTATTTCAAAGTCTTTTGAATTTCTTTTAAAATTTTTGTTCTGGAAAATCTAGAAAAAATAATGATTTGTCTTTGTTAGAAATATAGCTTGGTCCAATTTGTTATATATTCTAACAACTTTGACTGACTTTTGTATTTTACATGAGTTATTATGTGTACAAACATGGTGCAAAGTAATTCATGATTTGTTCAAAAATGTTAGTGGCTAGCTAGTTAAAATGGGATATTGTGATTTCACAAGACTGTCTTAGAAGTGATCATTTGAAAATGTTTAATTTGAAAAATGTGCACTTAGAAAAAATATAAAAATAAAGTGTTGCATATTGATATTTATCTGTTTCTATATATATTTATTGTGAGAAATCATTAAGATGATCAGTGTTTCCACAAAGATAAATATCATTAATTATTAATAATAACATAGAGTTAAAGGTAAATTGAACAAATTGGCTATTTCTGGCAATTTATTTAAGTGTGTATCAAACTGGTAGCCCTTCGCATTAATCAGTACCCAAGAAGTAGCTCTTGGTTTCAAAAAGGTTGGTGACCCCTGCTATAGATCAATACAGTCTGCAGGGATACAGTCCGTAAGCACACATGATTGTATTTCTTCATGAAAAAAAAAAATGAAAAAAAAAAATAAATAAAATTTAAAAAAAATCCCCCCCCCCCTCCCCGGTCCGTGGGACAAATTTTCAAGCGTTGACCGGTCCCCAGCTACAAAAAGGTTGGGGACCACTGCTATACAGCATGCTCAAATATTGAAATATTTTCATATGTGCTTGTAATTAATGTCAATGAGATTAATCCTTAATAAAATTTCCTTGAAGAAAAAATTACCTTTTTAATTATAAAAAAAAAGCATTTTACCCAAAAAATGCGTTACTCATTAAAAAACAACCCAAAAATGGTTCTGTGGAGGTCTTGCATCTCCGGGTTCTTCGGACCACCAAGGATGGACATGACAGGCTCGACGGTTTTGTGATTTGGTTTATTTTGCAATAAACGTATCGCTCTGCTTTTCAGCAATCGCCTCTCGTGACGGTCTCGCTCTTCGGGTTGCTTTTCAGCCATCCGCTCTCGTCTCCGTCTCCGTTTCCGTCTCGCTCCCCCATCGTGCTCGGGTTTTCTCTTCACCATCAACAACTCCAACTTCTCCCCTCTCCAACCCGGCTGCTGCCCTTTTATAGAGTGACAGGTGATCAGATGAACGCGCCCAGGTGGGCCATCTACGCACCTGTCGCCGATCCCGGCACACCCCGCCTCGCTGCAGGTCCGCAGGCCACGCCCCCTCACAGGTTCATAGTTTTGAAAACACAGAAATTTAGTTAAAATAATACCCTTATGTGGAGGAGGGTGTGGTCGTCGCGCCTCCTGCAGGAATGGGGTGTGTATGGCCCGGCTTCGAAGCCAGCAGCAGGGGAGTGGATTGCCCCAGCTGGGGCTGGTTATCTAATCACCTGCCGCTGCGCGCCGACCACGCCCTCCTCCACACCTTATAACCAAAAAAATGGATTGCTCTTCATAAAAATAACTCCAACATTTAACCCAAATCTCGCAACTCATAAATTGGGTTAGCAAAATAACCCAGCATTTCTTAGTGTGCACAAACATGCAACTGGGTCGTTCTGACGTTAGTTTTTCTAGACAAAATAAATCAAAAGAGTAGGTCTAGATATAGTTCTAAACATACTCCAGTTCATAAACGTACAATAAAATATGTTTTTATTGCGACACGAGTATAATTTGGAATAATTTAGTGGCCATATTTGATGCAGTCTGCAGCCACAGTCATGCAGTGTTAAGTCACCAGCTGGCTCTCTTATACGCTTCCGCCAGCACAATGTAAGTCGGAAAATACACACCGACCAAAAATAAACCTATTAACCTCATTTTGCCAAAATTTTCATCAGCTTTGGACCAACAACTCGACTTGTGAATCACAGAACAAATGAACAGGCACTTCTCGTCGGATGCCTCGCCTAAGGAGGGGGGTACTGTCACGGCGCGGGCTCGAACCCGCTTTTCCTCTGCAACCTGGTCTGCCAGCAACTCTGCTTGCAGAACGCCAGGACACGCCCCTGCTCGCGCCGGGCGCTTCACGCCCACGCAACGGCAAAGCTGCAGGCAATCTTCAATCCGCACACCTAATAATAATAATGGATTAGATTTTATATTGCGCTTTTCTATTATTTGATACTCAAAGCGCTCACCGAGAAGTGAAAACCCATCATTCATTCACACCTGGTGGTGGTAAGCTACATTTGTAGCCACAGCTGCCCTGGGGTAGACTGACGGAGATATATGCATACTAGTTATAGCTATTTGGCTGTTCTAAATTTTATTTTTTATTATCTTTTTTTTTAATTTTTTAATACACTGTAGCACTTTGAGGTTGTTTACTCAATGTAAAGTGCTTTTTACAAATAAAATCTATTACTATTATTATTATTAAAATCCAGAGTAAGATTGCTAATTCAGTGTTAATATTTGAGTGGGCCCTGACCTCTTTTGTAGTGGAAAAGTTGGGCCCTGAGGCTAAAAAGGTTAAGAACCCCTGATTTGAGGCAAAAATACTATAAACATATGGGGGGAAATTCCGCCATAGAGCAAAAACTGCAAACTTTGAGGCGCGATGTGTCAGGAGACGACTGTACATACGTATTAGAGCTGTCAAAGTTAGCGTTCATATAATTAATCATAAGTAATTCAAAAGCGTGATCATTCTGATTTAGAAAAAAAAAACTAATTTGTCAGTACTAATACATCTGTTTATTTCAGCGGTTCTTTTGGCTATTTTTTTCAGTTGTATTCCCTGCTTTCATGTCTTTCTCTGTAACTCCCCTGCTGGCCTGCTGAGTGATGGCACCCCCCTTGCTTTCTGCACACACACCCTGTCATTACTGTCTCCGCTTGATGGCTGCTTCGCCAAAGTACACAATGCTCGCCACATCAATTTCAATTCTGCAGCCCATGATGCTTTTGCATGGGAGAAAAAGTAGCAGAATAATGGAGGTGCTTGTGCTTAGGTGAATACAGGTACCCGAGTTTCTGGAAAACCTAGGACATGACTTATTTCTAATTGTTTCCAGGAAAAAAGCTTACGGTACATGGAGGTTGGAGGTTTAAAGAGCGTGTGTGTGTGTGTGTGTGTGTGTGTGTGTGTGTGTGTGTGTGTGTGTGTGTGTGTGTGTGTGTGTGTGTGTGTGTGTGTTCTTGTATTTCTGCCCTTCTCGAGACATCATCAAGGAAAAGTACCTTCCATGTCCCTTGCATCTAATATATCTAGGTGCTCCCCCTCTGGTCAACATATGAAATAACAAGTGTCTGTAAAAAAATTGAAGTGGTCCGCCTGTGGCCAACATGTGTAATAACTTGAAATGCGGCCCTTTGGCCAAATTTAGTTTAAAAAATAAATAAATAAATTTGTATATAGAGACATACTGTAATAACTTGAAGTAAATAAGGAAGATTAAAAAACAATTACAAACAAAAAAATAAATAAAATGTTTATTTTTTTACTAAAAGCAATCTATTTCTCACAATGTGTCGACTTTTTTCTTATAAAATCGGGAACAATTTCTCATATTCTTTCGGTTTCTGTAATATTGCAATATTTTCTCATAAAATTATTACTTTTTTCATGTAAAATTATTACTTTTTAATGCAAAATGGTAAAAAAAAAAAAAAATAATAAAAATACAATTCTGACTTTTATCACAAAGTTGCCAATGTTGTTGTTCTTGTAAAATAGTGACATTTTTCGAGGAAAATTGTGACTTTTCTCATAGTTTTGCCAAGTAAAATTCCGATTATTATTATAATATTGCCAAAATTTTATATTTTTCTTATAAAATTGTGACTTTTGTCGAGTAAAAGTATGACTATTTTCATAAAATTGCCAACATTTTTAAGCTTTTTCTTGTAAAATTGCGACTGTTATTGAGTAAAATTCAAACATGTATCATAATATTGCACAAATGTTAAATATTTCTGGTAAAACTTTGACTTGCGTTGAGTAAAAACGACAACTTTTTTAATACTGCCAAAATTCTAAGTTTTTCTTGGGAAATTTTGACCTTTTTCTTGTGAAATTCCAACTCATTTTTCACAACAAGCTTTTTTATATTTGCATAGTATGTATATATTATTAATGTTGTAAATACACATCCTTATATATCTAGAAAGGGAGGTCCTAAAGAGGGAGGCATTTTTCTCAGGTCTAATGAATGGAAAACCCTTGCATCTAATAGATCTAGGTGCTCCCCCTCTGGTCAACAAATGAAATAACAAGTGTGTGTAAAAAAAATGTAAGTGGTCCCCCTCTGGCCAACATGTGTAATAACAAGTGTGTGTAAGAAAATGAAATGCGCCCCCTTTGGCCAAAATGAATAAAAAAATTAAATAAATATGTATATAAAGACATACTGTAATAACTTGAAGTAAATAAGGAAGATTAAAAAACAATTACAAACAAAAAAATAAATACAATTTTTTTTTTTTAACTAAAAGCAGTCTTTTTTCTTACAATGTGTCGACTTTTTTCTTATAAAATCGAGAACAATTTCTCATATTCTTTCTGTTTCTGTAATAATGCAATATTTTCTCATAAAATTATTACTTTTTTTAATGTAAAATTATTACTTTTTAATGCAAAATGGTAAAAAAATAAAATAATAAAAATACAATTTTGACTTTTATCATAATGTTGCCAATTATGTTGTTGTTCTTGTAAAATAGTAAAAAATGTTGAGTAGAATTGTGACTTTTCTCATAATTTTGCCAACTAAAATTCCGATTATCAAGCGGTAGAAAATGGATGGATAGATTATAATATTGCCAAAATTTTAAAATTTGTCTTATAAAATTGTGACTTTTGTCATAATTTTGCCAAGTAAAATTCCGATTATTAAGCGGTAGAAAATGGATGGATGGATTATAATATTGCCAAAATTTGAGATTTTTCTTATAAAATTTTGACTTTTGTCGAATAACATTACGACTCTTTTCATAAAATTGCCAAAATGTTTTTTTTCTTGTAAAATTGCGACTGTTATTGAGTAAAATTCCAACTTGTATCATAATATTGCACAAATGTTAAATATTTCTTGTAAAACTTTGACTTGCTTTGAGTAAAAACGACAACTTTTTTAATACTGCCAAAATTCAAAGTTTTTCTTGTTAAATTGTGGCCTTTTTGTTGTGAAATTCCAACAAATTGTTCACAACAACCTTTTTTATATTTGCATAGTATGTATATATTATTAATGTTGTAAATACAAATCTTTATATATCTAGAAAGGGTAGTCCTAAAGAGGTAGGCATTTTTCTCAGGTGTAAAGAAGGTAACAAATACATGAATGGAAAACCCTTGCATCTAATAGATCTAGGTGCTCTCCCTCTGGTCAACATATGAAATAACAAGTGTGTGTAAAAAAAAATTAAGTGGTCCCCCTCTGGCCAATATGTGTAATAACAAGTGTGTGTAAGAAAATGAAATGCGCCCCCTTTGGCCAAAATGAATTAAAAAAATTAAAATAAATATGTATATAAAGACATACTGTAATAACTTGAAGTAAATAAGGAAGATTAAAAAACAATTACAAACAAAAAAATAAATACAATATTTTTTTAACTAAAAGAAGTCTTTTTCTTACAATGTGTCGACTTTTTTCTTATAAAATCGAGAACAATTTCTCATATTCTTTCTGTTTCTGTAATAATGCAATATTTTTTCATAAAATTATAAATTGTTTAATGTAAAATTATTACTTTTTAATGCTGCAAAATGTTAAAAAAAAATAAAATAATAAAAATAAAATTTTGACTTTTATCATAATGTTGCCAATTATGTTGTTGTTCTTGTAAAATAGTAAAAAAATTTGAGTAGAATTGTGACTTTTCTCATAATTTTGCCAAGTAAAATTCCGATTATCAAGCGGTAGAAAATGGATGGATGGATTATAATATTGCCAAAATTTTAACATTTGTCTTGTAAAATTGTGACTTTTGTCATAATTTTGCCAAGTAAAATTCCGATTATGAAGCGGTGCAAAATGGATGGATGGATTATAATATTGCCAAAATTTGAGATTTTTCTTATAAAATTTTTACTTTTGTCATAATTTTGCCAAGTAAAATTCTGATTATTAAGCGGTAGAAAATGGATGGATGGATTATAATATTGCCGAAATTGTAAATGTTTCTTATAAAATTTTAACTTTTGTCGAATAACATTACGACTCTTTTCATAAAATTGCCAAAATGTTTTTTTTCTTGTAAAATTGCGACTGTTAATGAGTAAAATTCCAACTTGTATCATAATATTGCACAAATGTTAAATATTTCTTGTAAAACTTTGACTTGCGTTGAGTAAAAACGACAACTTTTTTAATACTGCCAAAATTCAAAGTTTTTCTTGTGAAATTGTGGCCTTTTTGTTGTGAAATTCCAACAAATTTTTCACAACAAGCTTTTTTATATTTGCATAGTATGTATATATTATTAATGTTGTAAATACAAATCTTTATATATCTAGAAAGGGTAGTCCTAAAGAGGTAGGCATTTTTCTCAGGTCTAAAGAAGGTAACAAATACATGAATGGAAAACCCTTGCATCTAATAGATCTAGGTGCTCCCCCTCTGGTCAACATATGAAATAACAAGTGTGTGTAAAAAAAAATTAAATGGTCCCCCTCTGGCCAACATGTGTAATAACAAGTGTGTGTAAGAAAATGAAATGCGCCCCCTTTGGCCAAAATGAATTAAAAAAAATTAAAATAAATATGTATATATAGACATACTGTAATAACTTGAAGTAAATAAGGAAGATTAAAAAACAATTACAAACAAAAAAATAAATACAATTTTTTTTAACTAAAAGCAGTCTTTTTCTTACAAAGTGTCGACTTTTTTCTTATAAAATCGAGAACAATTTCTCATATTCTTTCTGTTTCTGTAAAAATGCAATATTTTCTCATAAAATTATTACTTTTTTAATGTAAAATTATTACTTTTTAATGCAAAATGGTAAAAAAATAAAATAATAAAAATACAATTTTGACTTTTATTATAATGTTGCCAATTATGTTGTTGTTCTTCTAAAATGGTAAAATTTTTTGAGTAGAATTGTGACTTTTCTCTTAATTTTGCCAACTAAAATTCCGATTATCAAGCGGTAGAAAATGGATGGATGGATTATAATATTGCCAAAATTTTAAAATTTGTCTTATAAAATTGTGACTTTTGTCATAATTTTGCCAAGTAAAATTCCGATTATTAAGCGGTGCAAAATGGATGGATGGATTATAATATTGCCAAAATTTGAGATTTTTCTTATAAAATTTTGACTTTTGTCATCATTTTGCCAAGTAAAATTCTGATTATTAAGCGGTAGAAAATGGATGGATGGATTATAATATTGCCGAAATTGTAAATGTTTCTTATAAAATTTTAACTTTTGTCGAATAACATTACGACTCTTTTCATAAAATTGCCAAAATGTTTTTTTTCTTGTAAAATTGCGACTGTTATTGAGTAAAATTCCAACTTGTATCATAATATTGCCCAAATGTTAAATATTTCTTGTAAAACTTTGACTTGCGTTGAGTAAAAACGACAACTTTTTTAATACTGCCAAAATTCAAAGTTTTTCTTGTGAAATTGTGGCCTTTTTGTTGTGAAATTCCAACAAATTTTTCACAACAACCTTTTTTATATTTGCATAGTATGTATATATTATTAATGTTGTAAATACAAATCTTTATATATCTAGAAAGGGTAGTCCTAAAGAGGTAGGCATTTTTCTCAGGTGTAAAGAAGGTAACAAATACATGAATGGAAAACCCTTGCATCTAATAGATCTAGGTGCTCCCCCTCTGGTCAACATATAAAATAACAAGTGTGTGTAAAAAAAATTTAAGTGGTCCCCCTCTGGCCAACATGTGTAATAACAAGTGTGTGTAAGAAAATGAAATGCGCCCCCTTTGGCCAAAATGAATTAAAAAAATTAAATAAATATGTATATAAAGACATACTGTAATAAATTGAAGTAAATAAGGAAGATTAAAAAACAATTACAAACAAAAAAATAAATACAATATTTTTTTTTAAACTAAAAGCAGTCTTTTTTCTTACAATGTGTCGACTTTTTTCTTATAAAATCGAGAACAATTTCTCATATTCTTTCTGTTTCTGTAATAATGCAATATTTTCTCATAAAATTATTACTTTTTTAATGTAAAATTATTACTTTTTAATGCAAAATGGTAAAAAAAAAAATAATAATACAAATACAATTTTGACTTTTATCATAATGTTGCCAATTATGTTGTTGTTCTTGTAAAATAGTAAAAAATGTTGAGTAGAATTGTGACTTTTCTCATAATTTTGCCAAGTAAAATTCCGATTAACAAGCGGTAGAAAATGGATGGATGGATTATAATATTGCCAAAATTTTAACATTTGTCTTGTAAAATTGTGACTTTTGTCATAATTTTGCCAAGTAAAATTCCGATTATGAAGCGGTGCAAAATGGATGGATGGATTATAATACTGCCAAAATTTGAGATTTTTCTTATAAAATTTTGACTTTTGTCATAATTTTGCCAAGTAAAATTCTGATTATTAAGCGGTAGAAAATGGATGGATGGATTATAATATTGCCGAAATTGTAAATGTTTCTTATAAAATTTTAACTTTTGTCGAATAACATTACGACTCTTTTCATAAAATTGCCAAAATGTTTTTTTTCTTGTAAAATTGCGACTGTTATTGAGTAAAATTCCAACTTGTATCATAATATTGCACAAATGTTAAATATTTCTTGTAAAACTTTGACTTGCGTTGAGTAAAAACGACAACTTTTTTAATACTGCCAAAATTCAAAGTTTTTCTTGTGAAATTGTGGCCTTTTTGTTGTGAAATTCCAACAAATTTTTCACAACAACCTTTTTTATATTTGCATAGTATGTATATATTATTAATGTTGTAAATACAAATCTTTATATATCTAGAAAGGGTAGTCCTAAAGAGGTAGGCATTTTTCTCAGGTGTAAAGAAGGTAACAAATACATGAATGGAAAACCCTTGCATCTAATAGATCTAGGTGCTCCCCCTCTGGTCAACATATGAAATAACAAGTGTGTGTAAAAAAAAAATTAAGTGGTCCCCCTCTGGCCAACATGTGTAATAACAAGTGTGTGTAAGAAAATAAAATGCGCCCCCTTTGGCCAAAATGAATTAAAAAAATTAAATAAATATGTATATAAAGACATACTGTAATAACTTGAAGTAAATAAGGAAGATTAAAAAACAATTACAAACAAAAAAATAAATACAATATTTTTTTTTAACTAAAAGCAGTCTTTTTCTTACAATTTCTTTCTTCTTATAAAATCGAGAACAATTTCTCATATTCTTTCTGTTTCTGTAATAATGCAATATTTTCTCATAAAATTATTACTTATTTTAATGTAAAATTATTACTTTTTAATGCAAAATGGTAAAAAAATAAAATAATAAAAATACAATTTTGACTTTTATCATAATGTTGCCAATTATGTTGTTGTTCTTGTAAAATAGTAAAAAAAATTTGAGTAGAATTGTGACTTTTCTCATAATTTTGCCAAGTAAAATTCCGATTATCAAGCGGTAGAAAATGGATGGATGGATTATAATATAGCCAAAAGTTTAAAATGTGTCTTATAAAATTGTGACTTTTGTCATAATTTTGCCAAGTAAAATTCCGATTATTAAGCGGTGCAAAATGGATGGATGGATTATAATATTGCCAAAATTTGAGATTTTTCTTATAAAATTTAGACTTTTGTCATAATTTTGCCGAGTAAAATTCTGATTATTAAGCGGTAGAAAATGGATGGATGGATTATAATATTGCCGAAATTGTAAATGTTTCTTATAAAATGTTAACTTTTGTCGAATAACATTACGACTCTTTTCATAAAATTGCCAAAATGTTTTTTTTCTTCTAAAATTGCGACTGTTATTGAGTAAAATTCCAACTTGTATCATAATATAATATAATATTAAAACGACGACTTTTTAACTGCCAAAATTCAAAGTTTTTCTTGTGAAATTTTGGCCTTTTTCTTGTGAAATTCCAACACATTTTTTACAACAAGCTTTTTTATTTTTGCATAGTATGTATATATTATTAATGTTGTAAATACACATATTTATATATCTAGAAAGGGTGGTGTGTGTGTGTGTGTGTGTGTGTGTGTGTGTGTGTGTGTGTGTGTGTGTGTGTGTGTGTGTGTGTGTGTGTGTGTGTGTGTGTGTGTGTGTGTGTGTGTGTGTGTGTGTGTGTGTGTGTGTGTGTGTGTGTGTGTGTGTGTGTGTGTGTGTGTGTGTGTGTGTGTGGAGAATACATCTCAGGATGCAAAAGTGCATTTTCACAGTGAAAGGAAAAATACCCCACTTTTCACCCTACGTAATTAGAGAGAGTTGTTTGGCAACAGCAAAAAGGGACTTTTGGGTGAGGTATGGCTAGAAAGAGAGAATATATGTGAGATAACCAAAGTCATGTGAGGTTGTGACGAAAACATATCTAATAAGCCTGATTAGTTTTCAATAATTCTTCAATCGTTAACCTTCCTGTTTTAATTTGCTCCAATTAGCCATCCGTTTGCATGAGTGCGTATACTCATGAATACAGCTGTCTGTTCTCTGGAGAAAGCGCCCACTGTTTCTCTGTCTCCCCGAGGAGGAGGCAAGGTTCTGCTGGCGTTCTAATACAGGCCAACGAATAAAGAGCTCAGAGGGATAAATGCAATCCAAGGACCAATTAGTGTGAGACGTAGGTTAATACGGACGCTAATAAATAGCAAATAGCCAAGAGGTAAAGGCAAAACAATCATGCCGTTTAGAGAGGCATCGATGTGGAGAAACCTCACCTCTGGTGGTGTTTATTGCGTTTAAACGTCTGCAAGTCACTTTTGCCCGCTTTGTTTTTGTTCACACTGGACGTCTATTTCAATTTTTTTGGCCGTATCTGATTTTGTTCATGTCAATGTAAATAGTACTGTTGTATATTGTTGGTGGTGTCACTCTCCCAGGACAGAGTGACTGTGTGATGGGTGATGAGCCGAGAAGACGCCAACGAGGAATCGTCGAACAAAAAAGCTTTATTTGTTTCAGTGAGCCTCAGACCGGAACTGCAGCTTCCAAGGAGAAATAGTATGGGCCTGATTACTCTTATGCTGTCCTCTCGTACCACTGTCCCGAAATACCCCATGCTCCTTCGTAACTCTAGCCTTGGAGCCGGTCAGTCTGGACAAAGCTTTAAGACAGACACTTAATAACAATGCTTGTGAAATCCCTGTGGAGTTTTTTGGTGGAAAATCAACCACAACATTACGACGCTACTGGTCCGACGTTTCAGAAACATAATAGATAAACAACACAAAGCCTCGGCCGACTGCTTACTGAAGTTTGTCATGTTTCATGAAGGGAGTGGGCGTGTCTGTCGACATTTGCATTTCAATAAATGGAATGTTCTTGGAAAATGAGTTTTTATTGTCATCACAAATCGCTGTTAAATTAGAAAAAAAATAAAATAAAATGGTCCAAATCTGGACTAGACCTCCGTTAAAAGAGCCATATTAAACCAAAAAATAAAAAATAAAATCCGTCTGGAGCCGCAACAAATTAAAAGCCTATATAAGTGTTATAATGAAGGCAACGCGTAATGTAAGTGTCTATATTAGCTATATAGCCTACTATCAAAATGACTATGTGACTCAAATCTTCGTTGACAGAAATGTTAAAATGTAATATTTACTCTACACTGTAGGAGTCGCTGTCTTGCGGTTCCACAGATGCACATCAAAGTTTACAGAGTTTACAACAGGTTTAATGTTTTACAACACCACCATCAAATAATCTGCTTTCTTTTTGAACTTTCCAGTCTCTCTCCCAACTTCCTCTCCTTCCTGCACCCGGCCGCTCGCTTTTAAAGACCGCAGATGATTAGTTTAACGCGTACCACCTGTGCAATCTCATCATCTGCCAGCTGTGTCTCGCCGTCAGCACATGCGACGCCCCCGTCTGACGGCGCTCTGTTTTCAGCACCATGGACAGAGGCGTTGACCTTTACTCCCGCAGCAGTTCGCTGATCACAATCCCTTTCCACATACACATTTTTACATTTGAAAACATTGGTAAAACCGAGGCTTCTCGGAGGGTGAGATAACACCTAGGAAATAACTTGCTTATAATGGCCAAAGGTATAGAAGTGTGTGTCAAAGTTTAAGGAAACAGCAGGCCGTCTTCTTCTAATGGATTTATTATTGTTAGTATTCTTCATTGCTGTGGTCTGGAACAACATGGCACACAAGCAACTGTCAGAAATGCAGCCAATATTACATACAGATAATGTCATGAGACATGCAAATATACATTAAATACACAGAGGACATAAGTAAAGGAAATTAAATGAGCTCAATAATACCTACAAATGAGGCATGATGACGCAATATGTACATACAGCTGGCCTAAATAGCATGTTAGCATCAATTAGCTTGCAGTCATGCACTAACCAAATAGTCCTGATTAGTAAGTAAGTAAGTACATTTTATTTATAAAGCGCTTTTCACAGATAAAATCACAAAGCGCTGTACAAATTATGGGTGAAGTAATAGGTGATTAGCACTCCAACAAGTCAATAACATTAACAAAGCTCATTGTCGTGCATTCACGTACAGCATAAAACATTTGGTGGACAAAATGAGACAAAGGAGTGACAAAGAAACACATATTTCTGTGTCACCGACGGAAAAACTCGTACATGTAAACAAACTATGGTGCGTTGAAGGACCGAAATTAATAGGACAAAACGGCGCTCGCCAAATACTGTCATCAGTGAAGCATGTTTAATATAAACAGTGGGGTTTCTACCAATTAGGAAGGTTTGTGACATGTTTAAGTCAATAACATTAACAAATCTCATTGTCGTGCATTCACGTACAGCATAAAACATTTGGTGGACAAAATGAGACAAAGAAGGAGTGAGAAAAAAACACTTCTTTCTGTGTCACCGTCGCAAAAACTCGTACATGTAAACAAACTACGGTGCGTTGAAGGACCGAAATGAATAGGACAAAACGGCGCTCGCCAAATACTGTCATCAGTGAAGCATGTTTAATACAAACAGTGGGGTTTCTACCAATTAGGAAGGTTTGTGTCATGTTTAAGTCAATAACATTAACAAATCTCATTGTCGTGCATTCACGCACAGCATAAAACATTTGGTTGACAAAATGAGACAAATAAGGAGTGACAAAAAACACGTCTTTCTATGTCACCGTGGGAAAAACTTGTACATGTAAACAAACTACGGTGCATTTAAGGACCGAAATTAATAGGACAAAACGGCGCTCGCCAAATACTGTCATCAGTGAAGCATGTTTAATATAAACAGTGGGGTTTCTACCAATTAGGAAGGTTTGTGACATGTTTAAGTCAATATCATTAACACATCTCATTGTTGTGCATTCACGTACAGCATAAAACATTTGGTTGACAAAATTAGACAAAGAAGGAGTGACAAAAAACACGTCTTTCTGTGTCACCGTGGGAAAAACTTGTACATGTAAACAAACTACGGTGAGTTTAAGGACCGAAACGAATAGCACCCCCCTAGATCCCAAAAGGGACAAGCGGTAGAAAATGGATGGATGGATGAATAGGACAAAACGGCGCTCGCCAAATACTGTCATCAATGAAGCATGTTTAATATAAACAGTGGGGTTTCTACCAATTAGGAAGGTTTGTGTCATGTTTAAGTCAATAACATTAACAAATCTCATTGTCGTGCATTCACGTACAGCATAAAACATTTGGTGGATAAAATGAGACAAAGAAGGAGTGACAAAAAACACGTCTTTCTGTGTCACCGTGGGAAAAACTCGTACATGTAAACAAACTACGGTGCGTTTAAGGACCGAAATGAATAGGACAAAACGGCGCTCGCCAAATACTGTCATCAGTGAAGCATGTTTGATACAAACAGTGGGGTTTCTACCAATTAGGAAGGTTTGTGTCATGTTTAAGTCAATAACATTAACACATCTCATTGTTGTGCATTCACGCACAGCATAAAACATTTGGTGGACAAAATGAGACAAAGAAGGAATGACAAAAAAACACGTCTTTCTGTGTCACCGACGGAAAAACTCGTACATGTAAACAAACTACGGTGCGTTTAAGGACCGAAATGAATAGGACAAAACGGCGCTCGCCAAATACTGTCTACAGTGAAGCATGTTTAATACAAACAGTGGGGTTTCTAACAATTAGGAAGGTTTGTGTCATGTTTAATCTCCTACAGAAACTATATTAAAACCAAAAATATATTTTTTCTATCACCTTTTTTACATTTTCATACATTTTACGCTCTAACGGTACGTGTCATGATGACTGAGCTACCCATTCTAACAGAGGTTATTGTCATTTTCTTCTATGACAGTTTTGGACTTTTCCTGTGCTTGTTGTTATTTCCGTTCCAGCCCTCTTGTTTTTTTGCTTCCACGTCCCGTGTGTTTTCATTTCCTGCCACTTCATCTCTGGTCGCTAGCGCTGTCTTCCTCACCTGAATCTAATTGGCCACCAGGACACACCTGTCCCTTGTTGCCAATCAGGATGTTTTCGTCCCAGCCACGCCGTCTACTGTCCCTGCATCCCGGGGTCACATCGAAAGCAACACAGTATCGACAGGCAGGCAAATAATTTAGACAAATTAGACTGTCAGGTTCAAACACTGATGACATCTATTAATCAGACAAGAAGCAAGAAATCATGAGGAGAACGCATGGAGCTGCACACTTAGTCACAGTCTCGCCCTACGCTCTAAGGTACAGCTCCCGCGTCCCTCTATTTATTCAGGAGTTCCACAGTCAACATCACTGAGGCCGCCTCTAAAATATCATACAAAGCAGGTCCAGTACGCACAATACGTGACGGAATGTGCTGGGGCTTTGTGATTGCCTTGTCTCTGCTTCGTCTGTGTGCTGTCATCTTATCTTCGTTGAGGTCCTTGAAGTCCTTGGCTAAAACGAAGATAACATCTGCAGCTGAGGCCACCCCTCAGACAAGAAGTGTTGTCCTTGCACAGATAGAAAAAATGCAGGTTGAGCACAATAGCTAATAACTATATCAACAGACTTTAAGCATACTAAAGTTGTGTGAAAATATATATACATGATTATTCTAACATAGACACATTCACTAGTTATTTTCAATAAAAGGTAGGTCTTAAAGCAGCACTAAGTAACTGTTCAACCTCCATAAAATGTGTTCATAACTTTTGGTATGATACATCGACGTACAACTAGTTAAATAAGAGGGTCTGTATCGCTCTCACTGGCACTAAGTAACTTTGAGGAGGGTGGCAGGAACTATGCCACACAAAAAACTACAAATGTGCTGACTTGATTTATGGCATACGTCACTCCCCCTTTCTCCCTTTGGTAATAATACGGAAGTCGATGTGAACGTCTACGTGCAATTACTGCTATCATTTCAGAAGCTGCAAAACAACCAAAGAAACGAAACGTTTTGTCTGACGAGGCAAAACAATTAATTAGTTGATTATTAACATGCACATTCATAACATATTGGCTCTTAATTATTCATTATTAAGTACTTATTAATACCTTATCCTGCAAGGCATAATTATACAACCAGTAAGCCATTAACTAAGAGTCTTCCCTCAATAACCTCAGAATTTTTGCTTATTAGTAACCCTAACCCTAACCCTAATATGTTCCCCGAGTGTCCAAATAACTCTAAATTAAGTTTTTATTACTTTAATAAGCAAATAATTAATGATGAATATGTTCCCCATACTAAAGTGTTTAAATATATATATATATATATATATATATATATATATATATATATATATATATATATATATATATATATATATATATATATATATATATATATATATATATATATATATATATATATATATATATATATATATATATATATACATACATATATATACATATGTCAGACACGGCACAGGAGCCAAGCGTGCAGGTTTTAACAATGTTATAATAATCATATGTTTTTCCAAAGGTTTTCTCTCCAGCAGGACGCGACTTTTCAGCCACGTCCGTATCCTCTCTCCCCTCCTGCTCCCGGCCGCTTACTGTTAAAGACAACGGATGATTATATTAACACGTACCACATGTGAAATCTAATCGCCTGCCAGCTGTGTCTCGCCGTCAGCACTGCCACGCCCCCGTCTGATGGTGCTCTGTCCTCAGCACCATGGACAGAGGCGGAGACCTTTGCTCCTGCAGGCAGCGCTGGCCACACCTTCCCTCCACACATATATATATATATATATATATATATATATATATATATATATATATATATATATATATATATATATATATATATATATATATATATATATATATACAAATAAAGAATGTGGAATGTACAATATTAACTATGAACGATAAAACACTGAATATTGAAAACATATGAACGTCACACACCCTCTCCATCGACATATTTTACAATCAAGTGAAACGCACCATAGTAACTAATTAGATGACCATAGTAGCTAATTAGATGACCATAGTAACTATTATATCATGCAAAAGCGCAGATTCCAACCATTGAAATACTTTGTATAGTTCAAGACTTTTACGGTCATTAAAAAAACATCACTGCACATCATAATGGCAGCTACACTTTCCATCTTAAAGATCTAAAAAAATTATTTGGGAATGTCCGGCGGGCCAGATTGAAAAGCTTTACGGGCCAAAAGCGGCTCCTGGGCCTTAATTTGCCCAGGTCTGGCTTATAATAACAATATCGCTAATACTTGGTTATTATTCAGCTCACAAGATGTACTGTAAATTGATTATTGGGCACAACAGAAGCAATGATTTAATGACTCCAATTAGCACAAATGCGTGGAACTCGATCCCTACCCGTTCCACAGATACCACGTCTCAGGAGCCGGGCGTGCCGTTTTAACAGAGTTTTATTGTCCGTGTATAGTCAAGCACAATCTTTTAAGAAGCTTTTCTCTCCAGTCTCTCCCAACCTTTCCTCCTGCGCTGGCAGCTCACTGTTAAAGACAACAGATTATTTAGATCCCCACGTACCACCTGTGAAACATAATCCCCTGACGGCTGTGTCTCGCCGTCCCGCACATGCCCCGCCCTCGACACCATTGACGGAGGCGGTGACCTTTTCTCCTGCAGGCGCGCTGATCGCACTTTCCCTCCACAAAGTGTTAGCTGACTTTTAGTTACGTTTATTCACCAACTAGAATGCATAAAAAAAATGTGTTCTAGTTCCTCGTAAGGATTGCAAATGACAGGCAAAATTGCCCAAAAAAAATTGCAGTTCCCCTTTAAGTTGGAGAGGTATATTTTGTCATAACGAGGGGGTTTTCGCAGCTTACTGCAAAGTTTGTTCTCCCGGGAAGCAATCGGACTATTCCGGACAAGGCGTGAAAGTAGGAACATATTTAATTATTCCAAAACTCAAAAGGGTACAAAAAACAGAAAACAACCCGAAGGCAAGCGTGCCTATCACACGCGGAAGCTAAGGCAAAAATTTAGGACATGAAACTACAGACATGCAACAACTAACCAAACTGTGGCATAGAACAAACAAAACTTACCGTGGCATGAAACAAATAACTAGCAAAAAACTTGGAATAAGACATGGAACGAGCAGCATGAACTAAGCATGAAACGAGCATGAAACCGTGGCATGAAACGAGCATGAAACTGTGGCATGAAACGAGCATGAAACTGTGGCATGAAACGAGCATGAAACTGTGGCATGAAACGAGCATGAAACTGTGGCATGAAACGAGCATGAAACTGTGGCATGAAACGAGCATGAAACTGTGGCATGAAACGAGCATGAAACCGTGGCATGAAACGAGCATGAAACCGTGGCATGAAACGAGCATGAAACTGTGGCATGAAACGAGCATGAAACTGTGGCATGAAACGAGCACGAAACTGTGGCATGAAACGAGCATGAAACTGTGGCATGAAACTAGCATGAAACTGTGGCATGAAAAGAGCAGGACGACTAACTGGCAAAGACAGGCTTGAATAATATTCTCTTGATTAGAGCAGGTGTGTGTCCCGAACACATGAGGCAGGTGAAACTAATCAGTCGCCATGGAAACTAAAACAAACAGGAACTACTGGAGTCTTAAAACTAACAGAACATAACAAAAACATGATCCAGACCACAGATCATGACATATTTATTGTACATTATTAGTTGCTGTTTATGTTTCAACTGCCATAAATCAGTGAAAAATACAATAAAATCATAAATGACCAATTTTTTACACAAAACAATGGTTTACCGGAGATACATTTATAAAGTAAAGGTACACATTTACACTTATTGTATTCAGTTCGATCATTAGAATGTGTATTTGTTACTGTATAAGTTCAAAATATCCTACTGTGATTATTATCATTATAATAATTGCATGAATAATCATTTTCACAATAGGGGGCCCTTTTTTTTTTTGCCTTTCCAAAGGCATGCAGATATGTAGCAGACATATGTGACTGCAGTCTGAATGATCTGACCTATATGTCACCCCAAGGGTGATAAACACCGCAATTATTTGCCAAAACAGACAAGCGGGGAAGTAAATGATGGGCGAAGGAGCAGAAAACAGACAGTGGGGAGAATATTATATTTTTAAATATAATGCGCTTACTTAAGGTGCCACAGCTCTGCCTACTCACTCACACAGACATTGTAACAAACTACGTCTTCTTTAATCTCATACGTGAAATGATAAATGTTGACTGCGGTAGCACAAACTCCTTGAATCGTGCCAAAACTGCTACCAATACAGAGGTTACTACGTTCACGTTAGACATACCGTATTTCCCGGACCATAGGACGCACCAGATTATGCCTATGAATGGGTCTAGTCAGGTCTATTTTCTTACAAAGGGCGCACCCGACTATAGGGCGCATTAAAAGGGTCATCCATCAATCCATTTTCTACCGTTTGTCCCTTTCGGGGTATTGCGATTTTTTTTCTAAATGTAAAATACTTCCTTGTGGTCTACATAACATGTAATGGTGGTTCTTTGGTCAAAATGTTGCATAGATCATGTTTTATAGATGTTTTTCAGGCTGCTTTCAGACAGTTTTGTGGGCGGTCTTATTTACGTGGCTCACCTTCGACAGCGTCTTCTCCCCGTCATCTTTGTCGTAGCGGTGTAGCGTGCAAGGGCGGGAGTGGAAGAAGTGTCAAAAGATGGCGCTAACTGTTTTAATGACATTCAGACTTTACTTCAATCAATAACGGAGCAGCATCTCCTCATCCGGAAACCACAACAACAAAAACCGTCCGACCGGAACTCTCTAATAACTAAAGTTCCTTGGGTGAATAATGTAAACTCACTACACCGGTATGTTTTAGCGCTTTCATGGCGAGTTTACTGACAGATATAAGTAAGAACTTTACACTACTTTATATTAGAAATGGCAACAGCGGAGGATGAATATCCCATAACAAGAAGATAGAGAAAAAGTAGAAGCTTATTGACTGTGGGGTCGCCACGGACTACAAAGGCGGACAGGCGCAAATTTTCAGCACTTATGCAGATCCCAAATACAGATCAGCAGGTACCAGAATGTAAGGAAAGTGGTATGTTTGACTAAGGGAGATGACGGCAACAGACACCAGGGGATTATGTTCAATGACTTATTATATATATAGTTAACATATATATATATAATAATAATAAACAATACTAATAAACTATAGAATGGTGTGTGACAAAATCCAAGAGCGTATGTGTGTGACTATGTGTGTAGATTAGCTGTTGAGTGTTACCGTAAATGTTGAATGAGGAAGCAGACAAAACCAAAGAGGGCAACGCAAAAGGGATCCGAGATTTGCGTGACGTCCGTGGGGCAGAGAGAGACATCAGAGTCCGGGGCGAGCGAGTAGTCGAGGAACGAGGGAGGAAGTCAGAGTCCAGAGGGAGATCCAGGGAGAAGTGACACTTTCAGGGCGACGTAAGGTAGGTACACCATTGAGAAACTAAGTTCCCGCAAGGATCCTTGGGTCCACTGGTCCTTATGCTGCTTGTCTGGTTAGACCCAGGTGCGCTGATAGCAGATTGTCTCCGGCTGCGGCGACGCGTGGGCGCGGTCTGTGCGGCAAGCGCGGGGGCGTGTCCTGTGGAGCTCACAGCAGTCTTTCGGTGCTCCCGCAGATGAGGGAGAAACAGACTGCGTGTGCGCTGTAACAATAAGTTGCTTTTGCATAATATTGCGAAACAAAGCGCCAGATAATACGTCTTACCTTATACACACACCATAATAATACTCCTATGTTGAAGCACAGTACAATCCATCAAGCGGTGCAGCTTCATAGCTTACCAAAGTCCTACTAAAATATTTTCATAGATTTTTGAGCGCCGTGTGTAACGTTCTATATTTTCAATGGAACATGTAACGTTTTGGTGTTGTTTACTTGAGTCATATTGCAGTCCACACGTATCTCTTATGTGTGACTGCCATCTACTGGTCACACTTATTTCACCATATGCCAAATAAAATAGCTTCGAGGTCGGTAAGCACAACCAAAATGATTCCGTAAATTAGGCGCACCGGGTTATAAGGCGCATTGTTGAGTTTTGAGGGGGAAAAATGATTTTAAGTGCGCCTTATAGTCTGACAAATACGGTAATTAACTAAATTAGTCATCGCCATTAAAGCATTATTTTTGACAATCTTAGTATGAATTACTTAGCAGGATTATGCAAAAAGCCTTATAGTCCAAAAAATACGGTACCTAAAAGCTGCGTATTGTTTTTGGTAAGGTGAACGATTACACAAAAAGACTGTATTTAACCCTTGTGTAATGTTCATATTGTTGTTACTCAGCCAGCGTTTGTGGGTCTGATGGACCCGTTGCATTTTGTGGCTTTTAATGCCTCACAATCAAACACCTTTATGTTAAAATACTGAACATATGTTTACCTTATCCCAATAAACACCTGTTCAGTATTTTAACATAAAGACCCACAAACGCTGGCTGAGTAACAACAATATGAAAGTTGCACGGATATTTCTCTGCCAGTTTCTGCATCTCACAGGGATTCTTCTTTTGTGTTTCTGCACCTGCGGTTCCCCCACAAGGTTGCAACATTGTTTGTCAACACTGTCTGCTCTCATTTTGTCGCACATTTGACCCTCTGATGTTCTGTGTACTTACACTCTGTCTTCCTCCTGTCTAGGCCTACTGTGTGTGTGTGTGTGTGTGTGTGTGTGTGTGTGTGTGTGTGTGTGCGTGTGTGTGTGTGTGTGTGTGTGTGTGTGTGTGTGTGTGTGTGTGTGTGTGTGTGTGTGTGTGTGTGTGTGTGTGTGTGTGTGTGTGTGTGTGTGTGTGTGTGTGTGTGTGTGTGTGTGTGTGTGTGGTACACAGAACATCAATTTCCACACTTCTATTAACTGTCTGCTCTCATTTTGTCGCACATTTGACCCTCTGATGTTCTGTGTACCTACACTCTGTCTTCCTCCTGTCTAGGCCTGCTGTGTGTGTGTGTGTGTGTGTGTGTGTGTGTGTGTGTGTGTGTGTGTGTGTGTGTGTGTGTGTGTGTGTGTGTGTGTGTGTGTGTGTGTGTGTGTGTGTGTGTGTGTGTGTGTGTGTGTGTGTGTGTGTGTGTGTGTGTGTGTGTGTGTGGTACACAGAACATCAATTTCCACACTTCTATTAGCCCCGGGTCCAGTGGACCCGGACATCTTATATGTAATATAAATGTGTAGGGGGGGTGTATGGTGTGTGGTCATTAAATATGTATTCTGATATATGTTCTTCACAAAAAATGAGCCGAAGTCAGTGAGTCTCAGTTTGAAAAATAATTAATTGTATCAATTTTCTTTTAATAAAAAATTAAAACGGGTCCCACAGACCCGAACACCATCCAAATTGGACATCATGCCTTGGAGTGTGAACATAGCATTTGTCAACTGGGGGGTCTCCAATGTGCACCTGAAGGTTGTACATTGGTCATGATCCGTGGTCCGGATCATGTTTTCGTTATGTTCTGTTAGTTTAACTCCGAAAGTTCCTGTTTTTTGTGCACTCTTGTTTGTTTTGGTTGCCATGGTTGCTTATGATTTTCACCTGCCGCTGGTGTTCGGGACGCTCACCTGGCTCTAATCAAGAGACACTATTTAAACCTGCCTTTGCCAGTCAGTCGGCCTGGCGTCATTGTTCGGTTCATGTCTGATTCCAAGTTTATGCCAAGTGTTCGCGTCATGCCTCGTATACGTAAGTTTTTGTTTGTTCATGCCACAGCTAGTAAGTTTTCCTTGTTATAGTTTATGCTAAGTGTTAGTTTAGCTCCGCGTTGGGCCTTCGCCTTGTATGCCTTTTTGTTTGTACCTATTTGAGAGTTGATATTAAATATGTTCCTACCCGCAAGCCTTGTCCGGAGTAGTCCGTTTGCATCCCGGGAGAACAAACCTCGCAGCAAGCTGCAACCAAACCGTGACAATAAAGGACACACGCGTGAAAGAAATGCTGCAAGTTCACGGAACCGACAGGGATTTAAAAATATAACTATTGTATAAATAACTTTTACATCTAAGAGTTTAAAAAAACACATGGGGGAATTAGGAAAACGTTTCGCTTTGGTAATGTTTTTTGATACTCTCTTTCCTCATTCTATGAATATTATTTTTTTCTCAGCACTGTCCTTGTTGCTCATTGGTTTGAAAAAAAAAATGTTGTCTCGCTAGCTCTAAGCTTATGCTAGCAAATGAGACACAGGATGTTTTTGTCGGATCTTATGAGTGTTTATTGTTACATTCCCGATGCCAACTAATAAGCAGGAATATGTCATGATCTGTGGTCTGGATCATGGGTTTTGTTATTTTTTGTTAGATTTTGGACTCTTTTAGTTCCTGTTTGCACTTCCTTGTTTGTTTTGTCACCATGGCGACTCATTAGTTTCACCTGCCTCATTTGTTCTGGACACGCACCTGCTTTAATCAGGAGATTATTATTTAAGCCTGTGGTTGCCAGTTAGTCGGCCTGGCAACATTGCTTTGTTCTGACTCGTTTCTTGCCATAGTTCATGCTGTTCGATTCATGCCGTGTCCAGTAAGTCTTGTTTGTTTATGTCCATAGTTCAGGCTAAATGTTTACGTCTATGTTTACTGCATTAAGTTTTATCTTCCTTAGCCTCTCGTGCAACCGGCACGCTTTTCTTTTGTTTTAGTTCCTGTCTTTTCCTGTGTAGTTAGGTTAATAATAAATATGATCCTACCTGCTACCGTTGTCCAGAAAAGTCAGTTTGCTTCCTGGGAGAACAATCCTCGTAGTTAGTTGCGGAAAAACCCCTCGTCATGACAGAATATCCGTTAACCGAACGTTTGCTTGCAAGTTAAAGAAAAAAATCCTCACAAATATCTGTATATTCACTGATTAATATGTTAACGATTTAACTTGACACGATTATTTTTCATGGATGCAAATAAAGCTGATAGTACTCAAATTAGACACCGAATAACACTTTTCACATACTGCAGTCAGAAATGACAAAAAGCTCGTTTCTGGAGACAATCTCCTTTTTTCGGATATATTTTTTTTACTTGTTAATGTCTTAACCCCAATTTGCCGAGATTAATTATGACATGGGAGGTTGTCACTAATAATAATGAGTCCGTGTTACTTCATCTTCAAATTCAATTTGCATAACCCCAAAGCCCCTGAGCTTGTTTGCACACTTGCATCGCTGCATTATGCATTACAATGAGAGGTTTAATAAAGTGAAAGTGAAAGCATAATGTTGTACTTACTGTATATGCCAGACATGCAGGGGAATTCAAATGTTTAAGTTAAAGCGGCACTAAATGTTTTATTAACATGCGATTCACTCCTCGTCGACCGTCGGCCCGTTCCGAGACATAATGGCGTTCAGTTACTGTTGACCCGCAAGCTCTAAAATAGCCAGCAGAAATGCACAAAGAAAAGGAGGGCCATTATGGAAATTTAAAATCCAAAAGCCAAGGCAAGTCGTTCTCCTCAGAAGACAAGACCATTTTATTATTGCGCTTTGCCGCTTGCAGAGAGGAGGAGCTTTCTCGTCAGTGTTTGGAATATCAGAAGCATTTATTCAGGTAGAAATATCACAGATTATATTACCAAACATCTTTGACAGTCATACCATGATCGTAAAAATCCACAATTTGTGTTATTAATGTGTATCTAAACATGGAAGTTTAGTTTAGTTTATTAAGGATCCCCATTAGTCTACACCGCAGTGGAGACTATTCTTCCTGGGGTCCAGACAAAACACATCACACAATCTTAAAACAAAAGATTAAAATGCAGTACAACATGATCAAATAATAAAATGTTATAATACAAAAATAGCAACAACAAAGAACCAAAAAAAGTAACAATAACTTTGAGTTTACATAATAATGTTCATACCAAAGATAAAAAGAGCAATATAAAAATAGATATGTATATTTTTGCAAAAATAAAAGAACCAATGGCCTAAAATATACAGATTGGTGTACCAAAGACAAATAATAAGTGACGAAAAAGTACCATCCATCCATTTTATACTGCTTGTCCCATAATCAATAAGATAGTCAATAGTCAATAAAAACAGCCATGACATTAGGTACAATCTAGAATAATCTAGAATCAAGTGTAGCTCCCCCTCTGAATGCAAGTGCATATAGGAAAACATATTCTGTATTTCTACAAAATACCAAATCTGCCATGAGAATGCAGGTATTTTTTTGGAATTGTCATTAAAAGTGGGTTAATGTTCTTTTTGTGTTGCGCTGATGATCGTAACAATCCACAATTTGTGTTATTAATGCGTTAAACTGGTATCTAAACATGGAGGTGTAGCTCCCCCTCTGAATGTGAGTGCTCCTACAGCAGGAAAACATTCTGTATTTTTACAAAATACAAAATCTGGTAAGACACCAACGCACTGCAAGTATTTTTTTTTTTTAATTGTCATTAAAAGTGTGTTTATATCCTTTTTGTGTTGCGCTGTTTAAAATGTTTAAAAATGCATTTAATTAAAATAAACTAATTGTCCAGTCATGGTAATAACATCTTGATGTCATGACTTGGTTTGTTCTCCCGTGGTGCAAATGAATTGGACCGGACATGGCATGCAGGTGAGGACATGTTTAATATTTTAACTCAAAAGGCTCAAAAGGGTATAAACAAAAAGCGCTCACAGCGGAGGTAAAAACCTGACTATGAAAACAAAACTTGCACAAAGGCAGAAACTATGAACAATGAAACAAAAACAATAACTGTGGCCTTAATAAACAAAAACTTACTTGGCATGAGAAAAAGCATGAAAAAGAGCAGCATGGATCATCAGCATGAGGGTGAACAGAGTGGCAGGAGTGTGATGTCGCCAGGGAGACTTCCTGGCAACAATCAGTTTAAATAATAGTGACATGATTAGTGAAAACAGGTGCGTGACTCAAAACGTGAAACAGGTGCGTGACATGACGATGTGAACCAGGTGAAACTAATGGTTGCTATGGTGACAAATAAAAGTGCACAAAAAGTCCAAAAACAAAACCGAACATGACTAAAACAAAACATAATCACACAGACATGACACTTGAAAATTATATGTCTACTGTACACTTATTAATGATGAAAAATTACATTTGTCTGCGATGAATCGCAAATAATTTTGAGTTAACTATGAAAAAACTATGATTAATTGCGATTAAATATTTTAAATGTTTGACAGTCCTATTATTATATTACCAAACATCTTTTACAATCACACTATGATCGTAACAATCCAAATTTGTGTTATTAATGCATTAAACTGGTATCTAAACATGGAAATGTAGCTCCCCCTCTGAATGTGTGTGCTCCTACAGCAGGAAAAATATTCTGAATTTCTACAAAATACTAAATCTGGTAAGACACCAACGCACTGCAGGTATTTTTATTTTTTTAAAATTGTCAGTAAAAGTGTGTTCATATCCTTTTTGTGTTGCGCTGTTTAAAATGTTTAAAAATGCATTTAAATAAAATAAACTAATTGTCCAGTCATGGTAATAACATCTTGAAAATCACACGTCTACTGTACACTTATTAATGATGAAAAATTACATTTATCTGCGATGAATCGCAAATAATTTAGAGTTAACTATGAACAAACTACGATTAATTGCGATTAAATATTTTAAATGTTTGACAGTCCTATTTTAAAAATCACCATAGTGAGAGTCCAGTCCATAGTATACTATGGACTGGACTCTCACTATTATGTTAGATCCACTATGGACTGGACTCTCACTATTATGTTAGATCCACTATGAACAGGACTCTCACTATTATGTTAGATCCACTATGGACTGGACTCACACTATTATGTTAGATCTACTATGGACTGGACTCTCACTATTATGTTAGACCCACTATGGACTGGACTCTCACTATTATGTTAGCTCCACTATGGACTGGACTCTCACTATTATGTTAGATCCACTATGGACTGGACTCTCACTAATATATTAGATCCACTATTGACTGGACTCTCACTATTATGTTAGCTCCACTATGGACTGGACTCTCACTATTATATTAGATCCACTATGGACTGGACTCTCACTATTATGTTAGATCCACTATGGACTGGACTCTCACTATTATGTTAGATCCACTATGGATTGGACTCACACTATTATGTTAGATCCACTATGGACTGGATTCTCACTATTATGTTAGATCCACTATGGACTGGACTCTCACACTATTATGTTAGATCCACTATGGACTGGACTCTCACTATTATGTTAGATCCACTATAAACTGGACTCTCACTATTATGTTAGATCCACTATGGACTGGACTCTCACACTATTATGTTAGATCCACTATGGACTGGACTCTCACACTATTATGTTAGATCCACTATGGACTGGACTCTCACACTATTATGTTAGATCCACTATGGACTGGACTCTCACTATTATGTTAGATCCACTATGGACTGGACTCTCACACTATTATGTTAGATCCACTATGGACTGGATTCTCACTATTATGTTAGATCCACTATGGACTGGACTTTCACAATATTATGCTAGACCCACTCGACGTCCATTACACCGGTCTCCCCTAGAGACTGGGTTGAGTTTTTCCTTGCCCTGATGTGGGATCCGAACCGAGGATGTCGGTGTGGCTTGTGCAGCCCTTTGAGACACTTGTGATTTAGGGCTATATAAATAAACATTGATTGATTGATTGATTGAAAATCATACATCTACTGTACACTTATTAAAGGTGAAAAATTACATTTATCTGCGATGAATCGCAAATAATTTAGAGTTAACTATGAACAAACTACGATTAATTGCGATTAAATATTTTAAATGTTTGACAGTCCTAGTTTAAAAATCTAAACGTTCAATAATGACACCCATGTAATGTATTCCTAAAGCAATCATAAAAGGACATACAAAAGACAATATCTACCTTTTGGTTTTAAGTGACTCATTTTTACCCCTTTGACATTGTGTGCTTTTACTTTGAAAACACCCATTTCTAAAGCCAGTCGTTCATTTTAACTGAGCAAACGACCCTCAGATGATGACAAAGAGTGGTGATATCTTTGATGTTGCTACTCCGTTCAGTCCTCCTGCAGGGACAGATGTGCGGTGTATCCCGGGGGCCCTTATTGGTTTGCCGCATGCATGTTAATGCGGGGAACAGGAATACAATCGCCTCCGGTGCTTTCAGTTGTTGCTCTTGCTGAAGTTAATCAACGCTGTTGGCACGTGACTTTTAAAAGACTTCCAAAGAGATGTCCTTGTGACAAGAGAGGAGTAAGAAATGTAAAACAGGTGACAAGCGGCACCACTGAGGGGTAAAATGAGGGTAAACTAAAGCATCATAAATGATAAATGTGTGTTTTTTTTCTTCTTTTTTAAAAGATGGAGAGGTTATTTTATATAGAACATCCCAGGTGTGTGTGTGCCTAAGCCCCAACAGCAAGTTCCTGTCTTGGATCCACTGGCTACAAACAGGGATGTCAAACATGCAGTCCCCGGGCCGGATCAAGCCCGCGAAAGGGTTTAACCCTGGCCTAGCATAGGGTTGTTAAGTGTAAAAATAAGCTGCATTTTGAAAGAAACTGCTGTTCTCAATGAATGAATCAATCAATCAATCAATGTTTATTCATATAGCCCTAAATCACAAGTGTCTCAAAGGGCTGCACAAGCCACAACGACATCCTCAGTTCAGCGCCCACATAAGGGCAAGGAAAAACTCACAACCCAGTGGGACGTCGATGAGAATGACTATGAGAAACCTTGAAGAGGACCGCAGATGTGGGTAACCCCCCAACCCCCCCCTCCCACTTCTAGGGGAGACCGGATGCAATGGACGTCGAGTGGGTCTAGCATAATAGTGTGAAAGTCCAGTCCATAGTGGATCTAACATAATAGTGTGAGTCCAGTCCATAGTGGATCTAACATAATAGTGTGAGTCCAGTCCATAGTGGATCTAACATAATAGTGAGAGTCCAGTCCATAGTGACTCTAACATAATAGTGAGAGTCCAGTCCATAGTGGATCTAACATTATAGTGAGAGTCCAGTCCATAGTGGATCTAACATTATAGTGTGAGTCCAGTCCATAGTGGATCTAACATAATAGTGAGAGAGTCCAGTCCATAGTGGATCTAACATAATAGTGTGAGAGTCCAGTCCATAGAGGATCTAACATAATAGTGTGAGTCCAGTCCATAGTTGATTTAACATAATAGTGAGAGTCCAGTGCATAGTGGATCTAACATAATAGTGAGAGTCCAGTCCATAGTGGATCTAACATTATAGTGAGAGTCCAGTCCATAGTGGATCTAACATTATAGTGTGAGTCCAGTCCATAGTGGATCTAACATAATAGTGTGAGAGTCCAGTCCATAGTGGATCTAACATAATAGTGTGAGAGTCCAGTCCATAGAGGATCTAACATAATAGTGTGAGTCCAGTCCATAGTTGATTTAACATAATAGTGAGAGTCCAGTGCATAGTGGATCTAACATAATAGTGAGAGTCCAGTCCATAGTGGATCCAACATAATAGTGAAAGTCCAGTCCATAGTGGATCCAACATAATAGTGAGAGTCCAGTCCATAGTGGATCTAACATAATAGTGAGAGTCCAGTCCATAGTGGATCTAACATAATAGTGTGAGAGTCCAGTCCATAGTGGATCTAACATAATAGTGAGAGTCCAGTCCATAGTGGATCTAACATAATAGTGAGAGTCCAGTCCATAGTGGATCTAACATAATAGTGTGAGTCCAGTCCATAGTGGATCTAACATAATAGTGAGAGTCCAGTCCATAGTGGATCTAACATAATAGTGAGAGTCCAGTCCATAGTGGATCTAACATAATAGTGTGAGAGTCCAGTCCATAGTAGATCTAACATAATAGTGAGAGTCCAGTCCATAGTGGATCTAACATAATAGTGTGAGAGTCCAGTCTATAGTGGATCTAACATAATAGTGTGAGAGTCCAGTCCATAGTGGATCTAACATAATAGTGTGAGTCCAGTCCATAGTGGATCTAACATAATAGTGTGAGAGTCCAGTCCATAGTGGTTCTAACATAATAGTGTGAGTCCAGTCCATAGTGGATCTAACATAATAGTGTGAGAGTCCAGTCCATAGTAGATCTAACATAATAGTGAGAGTCCAGTCCGTAGTGGATCTAACATAATAGTGTGAGAGTCCAGTCCATAGTGGATCTAACATAATAGTGTGAGTCCAGTCCATAGTGGATCTAACATAATAGTGTGAGAGTCCAGTCCATAGTAGATCTAACATAATAGTGAGAGTTCAGTCCATAGTGGATCTAACATAATAGTGTGAGAGTCCAGTCTATAGTGGATCTAACATAATAGTGTGAGAGTCCAGTCCATAGTGGATCTAACATAATAGTGTGAGTCCAGTCCATAGTGGATCTAACATAATAGTGTGAGAGTCCAGTCCATAGTGGATCTAACATAATAGTGTGAGTCCAGTCCATAGTGGATCTAACATAATAGTGTGAGAGTCCAGTCCATAGTAGATCTAACATAATAGTGTGAGTCCAGTCCATAGTGGATCTAACATAATAGTGTGAGAGTCCAGTCCATAGTAGATCTAACATAATAGTGAGAGTCCAGTCCATAGTGGGGCCAGCAGGAGACCATACCGAGCGGAGACGGGTCAGCAGCGCATAGATGTCCCCAACCGATGCACAGGCGAGCGGTCCACCCCAGGTCCCGACTCTGGGGACCCGGGTGACATCCTTTAAGGCAAGTACCTTATTTTTCGGACTATAGGGCGCACTTTAAATCCTTTCATTTTCTCAAAACTCGACAGTGCGCCTTAAAACCCGTAGCGCCTAATGTACGGAATAATTTAGTTTGTGCTTACCGACCTATTTGGTACATGGTGAAATGATAAGTGTGACCAGTAGATGGCAGTCACACATAAGAGATACGTGTAGACTGCAATATGACTCAAGTAAACAACACCAAAATGTTATATGTTCCATTGAGAATATAGGACATTACACACGGCACTCAAAAATCTATCAACATCAACGACTTTGGTAAGCTATGATGCCACACCGCTTGATGGATTGTACTGTGCTTCAACATAGGAGTATTATTAGGGTGTGTGTATAAAGTAAGACATATTATCTGGCGTTTTGTTTCGTAACATTATGCAAAAGCAACTTTACCTACCTTCTGGTACCTGCTGATCTGTATTTGGGATCTGCATAAGTCCTGAAAATTTGCGTAATCCGCCTTTGTAGTTTGTGCCGATACCGTAGTCGATAAGCTTCTTCTTTTTTGTCTATCTTCTTGTTATGTGACATTCATCCTCCGCTGTTCCCATTTCTAATATAAAGTAGTGCAAAGTTCTTACTTAAATATGTCAGTAAACTCGCCATGAAAGTGCTAAAACATACTGGTGTAGTGAGTTTACATTATTCACCCAAGGAACTTTAGTTATTAGAGAGTTCCGGTCGGACGGTTTTTCACGGGACACATTTTGTTGTTGCACTAGTGAGCCACGGATGAGGAGATGCTGCTCCGTTATTGATTGAAGTAAAGTCTGAATGTCATTAAAACAGTTAGCGCCATCTTTTGACACTTCTTCCACTCCCGTCCTTGCACGCTACACCGCTACAACAAAGATGACGGGGAGAAGACGCCGTCGAAGGTGAACCACGTAAATAAGACCCGCCCACAATACCGTCAGAAAGCGGCCTGAAAAACATCTGTAAAACATCATTCGTGCAACATTTTGACCAAAGAACCACCATTACTTGTTATGTAGACCAGTGGTCCCCAACCTTTTTGTAGCTGGGGACCGGTCAACGCTTGAAAATGTGTCCCACGGACCGGGGGGGTGAGAGGGGTTGATTTTTTTTCATTAAGATATACAATCATGTGTGCTTACGAACTGTATCCCTGCAGATTGTATTGATCTATATTGATATTGATCTATATTGATATATAATGTATATATTGTGTTTTTTATGTTGATTTAATACAATTATTTTTTTTATTTTTTATTTTTTTTTATTTCTTGCGCGGTCCGCGATTCGGTCCGGTGGTTGGGGACTACTGATGTAGACCACAAGGAAGTATTTTACATTTAGAAATAAATAATATTAATATGACCCCTTTAATGCGCCTTATAATCCGGTGCGCCTTATATATGAAAACCGATCGAAAATAGACCATGGTGTTGTTGCCATTACAAATCTAAGTTAATGATTATTTGCACACAAAAAAAAACAAGTTTCCCAGTTCGAACTCTAAATATGTTGTCTTTGCAGTCTATTCAATTGAATATAAGTTGAAAAGGATTTGCAAATCTTTGTATTCTGTTTTTATTTACCATTTACACAACGTGACAACTTCACTGGTTTGTTGGTTTTGTACGTCACATTTACACACACTGATGGTGCAAAGAGAGCAAAATCCTTATGATACACTAATGAATTTATCCTATGTTTAAGCATATTTCCTTTACATTGCAACCTCCCCATCCTTACATCTTGTGTGCGGTGAGTCACGTCCAGCACCGAGTTAAGATTAATATCTACGGAGGGCGAATGATCTCGCTAATCAGCGGAGCACCCGTTGATGTCAGGGACACGGCATAGCTTAGTCTCTAATGAACCTCTCGGCATGTCCTCCATCATGGCTGTTGAGACGTTATACAGTACATCAAATAATTAGCACGGACGGGAGGCGGACCGTGATTACTCGAGATATTCACGGCTTGTGGCAGCTCTCACGTTCATGCCAATTTACCAACCACTTTTTTTTCCCAGGGAAGAGCTCTCACGAGAGGAAGAAATGTTTTTTTTTTTTATGGATTACAGAAAAAGGCCCGCCTATATTTTTTACAGCTTCCACTTCCACGACCTCCTTGCATCATCAAACTGAATGTTATCATAAGAGTCATGTCTATTCCCCAGGAGCTCAGACGGTGTGGAGTGCATACATTTGCACTTAGAGATGATTTGCTTGAAAAAGGAATCAGACACTCATTAGAGACATCAGGAAAAAGGCACAATTTGAACACTAATTGAAATTAAAGCTGCAAGCAGCGATGGACGGGACCGACTTTTGCTGGTGTTTCCTGCCTTTACCAATTCAACATATCTTTACCTGCACATTACCTACCTTCCCAGTATCCTGGGGTCACACTACTTTTGTCCAATGTTAGTCCTAAGTGTCCCAATACTTTTGTCCAGTGTTAGTTCTAAGTGTCCCAATACTTTTGTTTAGTGCTAGTCCCAAGTGTTCCAATACTTTTGTCTACTGTTAGTCATAAGTGTCCCAAATACTTTTGCCTAGTGTTAGTCCTAAGTGTCCCAATACTTTTGTCTACTGTTAGTCCTAAGTGTCCCAATACTTTTGTCCAGTGTTAGTCCTAAGTGTCCCAATACTTTTGTCTACTGTTAGTCATAAGTGTCCCAAATATGTTTGCCTCGTGTTAGTCCTAAGTGTCCCAATACTTTTGTCTACTGTTAGTCCTAAGTGTCCCAATACTTTTGCCTAATGTTAGTCCTAAGTGTCCCAATACTTTTGTCTAGTGTTAGTCCTAAGTGTCCAAATACTTTTGTCCAGTGTTAGTCCTAAGTGTGCCAATACTTTTGTCTAGTGTTAGTCCTAAGTGTCCAAATACTTTTGTCCAGTGTTAGTCCTAAGTGTCCCAATACTTTTGTCTACTGTTAGTCCTAAGTGTCCCAATACTTGTGTTTAGTGTTAGTCCTAAGTGTCCCAATAATTTTGTCTAGTGTTAGTCCTAAGTGTCCCAATACTTTTGCCTAGTGTTAGTCCTAAGTATCCCAATACTTTTGTCTAGTGTTAGTCCTAAGTGTCCAAATACTTTTGTCCAGTGTTAGTCCTAAGTGTCCCAATACTTTTGTCTAGTGTTAGCCCTAAGTGTCACAATACTTGTGTCTAGTGTTAGTCCTAAGTGTCCCAATACTTTTGTCCAGTGTTAGTCCTAAGTGTCCCAATACTTTTGTCTAGTATTAGTCCTAAGTGTCCAAATACTTTTGTCTAGTGCTAGTCCTAAGTGTCCCAATACTTTTGTCCAGTGTTAGTCCTAAGTGTCCCAATACTTTTGTCCAGTGTTAGTTCTAAGTGTCCCAATACTTTTGTTTAGTGCTAGTCCTAAGTGTTCCAATACTTTTGTCTAGTGTTAGTCCTAAGTGTCCCAATACTTTTGTCTACTGTTAGTCATAAGTGTCCCAAATACTTGTGCCTAGTGTTAGTCCTAAGTGTCCAAATACTTTTGTCTAGTGCTAGTCCTAAGTGTCCCAATACTTTTGTCCAGAGTTAGTCCTAAGTGTCCAAATACTTTTGTCCAGTGTTAGTCCTAAGTGTCCCAATACTTTTGTCCAGTGTTAGTCCTAAGGATCCCAATACTTTTGTCTACTGTTAGTCCTAAGTGTCCCAATACTTTTGTCCAGTGTTAGTCCTAAGTGTCCCAATACTTTTGCCTACTGTTAGTCCTAAGTGTCCCAATACTTTTGCCTAGTGTTAGTCCTAAGTGTCCCAATACTTTTGTCCAGTGTTAGTCCTAAGTGTCCAAATACTTTTGTCCAGTGTTAGTCCCAAGTGTCCCAATACTTTTGTCCAGTGTTAGTCCTAAGTGTCCCAATACTTTTGTCTACTGTTAGTCCTAAGTGTCCCAATACTTTTGTCCAGTGTTAGTCCTAAGTGTCCCAATACTTTTGTCTACTGTTAGTCCTAAGTGTCCCAATACTTTTGTCCAGTGTTAGTCCTAAGTGTCCCAATACTTTTGCCTACTGTTAGTCCTAAGTGTCCCAATACTTTTGCCTAGTGTTAGTCCTAAGAGTCCCAATACTTTTGTCTAGTGTTAGTCCTAAGTGTCCAAATACTTTTGTCCAGTGTTAGTCCTAAGTGTCCCAATACTTTTGTCTAGTGTTAGCCCTAAGTGTCACAATACTTGTGTCTAGTGTTAGTCCTAAGTGTCCCAATACTTTTGTCCAGTGTTAGTCCTAAGTGTCCCAATACTTTTGTCCAGTGTTAGTCCTTAGTGTCCCAATACTTTTGTCCAGTGTTAGTCCTAAGTGTCCCAATACTTGTGTCCAGTGTTAGTCCTTAGTGTCCCAATACTTTTGTCCAGTGTTAGTCCTAAGTGTCCCAATACTTTTGTCTAGTGTTAGCCCTAAGTGTCACAATACTTGTGTCTAGTGTTAGTCCTAAGTGTCCCAATACTTTTGTCCAGTGTTAGTCCTAAGTGTCCCAATACTTTTGTCCAGTGTTAGTCCTTAGTGTCCCAATACTTTTGTCCAGTGTTAGTCCTAAGTGTCCCAATACTTGTGTCCAGTGTTAGTCCTTAGTGTCCCAATACTTTTGTCCAGTGTTAGTCCTAAGTGTCCCAATACTTTTGTCCAGTGTTAGTCCTTAGTGTCCCAATACTTTTGTCCAGTGTTAGTCCTAAGTGTCCCAATACTTGTGTCCAGTGTTAGTCATTAGTGTCCCAATACTTTTGTCCAGTGTTAGTCCTAAGTGTCCCAATACTTTTGTCTAGTGTTAGCCCTAAGTGTCACAATACTTGTGTCTAGTGTTAGTCCTAAGTGTCCCAATACTTTTGTCCAGTGTTAGTCCTAAGTGTCCCAATACTTTTGTCCAGTGTTAGTCCTTAGTGTCCCAATACTTTTGTCCAGTGTTAGTCCTAAGTGTCCCAATACTTGTGTCCAGTGTTAGTCCTTAGTGTCCCAATACTTTTGTCCAGTGTTAGTCCTAAGTGTCCCAATACTTATACCTTCTCTGCATTGTGTGCTCGGGCTGGTGCTTCCTGCTTTTAAGCGGCCATCTTGAGACGGCAGCAGCATCAGCGCAGCTGTTCTTTGAAGGCTCGTAAAATCAAAACCGGAGCAGTAATTAAAACTCTTTCGTCAACTTTTAATCAGAAGGGTTGAATCTATCTCCTGTGCTAGTTTGAAGCCGACACGACAAATGCGCTCAGAGGAGATAATGTTTGAAAAAAGGTGACCGTTTTTTACAAAACGTTGGTTTTGAAGGGGGAATTGCAAACTTCCTGTTGATTTTTGCTGGGGGTTGTCAATACATGAAATGTAGGTCAAAGTGAGACCTACATAGAGATTTTTGTTTCATGTCTTTACGACATTCGTACTGGAAGTTACAGGCAGTTTTGTCTGAGTTTTCTTCCTCGGAGCAGTTGTGTCTGTGTTTTCTTCCTAGGGGGCGCTAGAGCGCAATTTTGAGTTTTGGGGTTAGGTTTTTTTATTAGATCGCAATTTTTGCCAGTCCTGATGTGTGTGTCCAGTTTGGTGAGTTTTGAAGCATGTTAAGGGGGTCAAATTACAGCTTAAAGAGGCAAAAGTGACTTTTTTTAGTAAACTTTTGTTTTGAAGGGGGAATTGCCAACTTCCTGTTGATTTTTGCTGAAAGATGTCTGTGTATGAAATCAAGGTCTAAGTCAGACCTACATAGAGGTATTTGTTTCATGTCTCTAAGACATTCCTACCGGAAGTTACAAGCAGTTTTGTCTGTGTTTTTTCCTATGGGGCGCTAGAGCGCAATTTTGAGTTTTGGGTTTGGTTTTTTGATTAGATCGCAATTTTTTGCCAGTCCTGATGTGTGTGTCAAATATGGTGAGTTTTGAAGCATGTTAAGGGGGTCAAATTACAGCTCAACGAGGCAAAAGTGACTGTTTTTAGTAAACTTTTGTTTTGAAGGGGGAATTGCCAACTTCCTGTTGATTTTTGCTGAAAGATGTCAGTGTATGAAATCTAGGTCTAAGTCAGACCTACATAGAGGTATTTGTTTCATGTCTCTATGACATTCCTACCGGAAGTTACAAGCAGTTTTGTCTGTGTTTTTTCCTAGGGGGCGCTAGAGCGCAATTTTGAGTTTTGGGGTTTGGTTTTTTTGATTATATCGCAATTTTCGCCAGTCCTGATGTGTGTGTCAAATATGGTGAGTTTTAAAGCACGTTAAGGGGGTCAAATTATAGCTCAAAGAGGCAAAAGTGACTGTTTTTAGTAAACTTTTGTTTTGAAGGGGGAATTGCCAACTTCCTGTTGATTTTTGCTGAAAGATGTCAGTGTATGAAATCTAGGTCTAAGTCAGACCTACATAGAGGTATTGGTTTCATGTCTCTATGACATTCCTACCGGAAGTTACAAGCAGTTTTGTCTGTGTTTTTTCCTAGGGGGCGCTAGAGCGCAATTTTGAGTTTTGGGGTTTGGTTTTTTTGATTATATCGCAATTTTCGCCAGTCCTGATGTGTGTGTCAAATATAGTGAGTTTTGAAGCATGTTAAGGGGGTCAAATTACAGCTCTAAGAGGCGGCGGAATAATAATACAACGGACAAAATACTATAGGGTCCTCTGTCCCAAAGGGACATTGCGGTCCCTAATAACTGAAGAAATCAGCCAGTTAGTATATCAATGGATACGACAAAAATATTTTCTACTAAAAAAAAGAGTGAGGAATTATAATCAGTGGTGGGGTAATGTAATTAATCCCTTGTTTGATCTCAAATGCTGAGAAAAGCCCTCAACTTGAAGTACGGTAGTTTCATTTAAATTCATTACATTATTGTAAAGATTTTTGCCAAAGTTTTCTTTTTTAAATAAAAAAGTATATTTAAAAAAAAACTGTTGAAAGCACCACTTTCGGCACCACGGATGTTTAAAATAGTTTTCTGTGAGATCATTGCCCTCGTGCTTGTGATGTTTTCGCACAGAACATAACGTTCAGTGTTAATTTACGGTCTCATGCAGAGCAAGCTCATTCAATGAGTCTGTGGCAATTAAATATTTAATAACAGCATATGTTCAGTAGCCTCCTTAATAGAAACATATTTCTATGGAGCTCCAATCAGGTGCTTTTGTGATTTCAAAAGACCCCTTAGCACACTGGGTATATATCTACTGTACCTACAGTATACCATATGTCTTTGTTCGCTTCTGTTTAGACCAGGGGTGCCCAAACTTTTTCCACAGAGGGCCGCACACTGAAATATCAAAGCAAGCCGGGGCCATTTGGATATTTTTTATTTTAAAAAACAATACAATATATGTATAAAAAAATATACATTTAGGCCTCCACTCAGGCTTGATCCTGGGGACCCCAAAGGGTTTAGGTAAAAAATATATTAAAAATGTGTCATTATTTAGTATTATTATTATTATTCAAGGTCTAAATCTCCAGATCAACATTAGGTATATCTGTCAATATAAAGTGTTTTTTTTTCAAGATTTAAGTTGTATGCTCTTTTTGTCAAAGAAAACCCAGTTTTTTTAATGGAAAAAAACACAAAATATGCAATATTTTCCCCCAATAACATTTTAAAGTGGAATATTTGAGATTATATAATAATTGGAGTTCATAGCCTAACTCAGTGTTTTTCAACCTTTTTTGAGCCAAGGCACATTTTTTTCATAAAAAAAATACAGAGGCACACCACTAGCAGAAAAAGTTAAAAAAATGAAACTCCACCAGGTTGTCTTGCCTTATTTTGAGTTTGTTGTTGTTTCCTGTGTGTAGTGCTTTACTTCCTGTCTTGCGCTGTTATTTTGGTGACTTTTCCTGTTTGGTTCTCCTGTAGCAGCTTCACGCCTTCCTTTGAGTGCTATTGCCTGCACCTGCTTTGTTTTGGCAATCAAGACTATTTAAGTTGTGCGTACGCTATCCTTCTTTGTGGTGACATTGTTGATTGTCATGTCATGTACGGGATGTGCTTTGTGGACGCCGTCTTTGCTCCACACGCTGTAAGTTTTTGCTGTCGTCCAGCATTCTGTTTTTGTTGACTTTGTAGCCAGTTCAGTTTTACTTTTGTTTTACATAGCCATCCCTAAGCTTCAGTGCCTTTTCCTATTTTTGGTTTAAGCTTTACATATCTTTTTACCTGCACGCTGTCTCCTAGTGTGCTCTGCATATTGGGATCACGACAAACCATCCTTGACGTGTTCCCACTTCTACAAAGCAATGAACTACCTGCTGCCACCTACTGGTATGGAGTATTACAAGATTACCCTGCCAAGCTCTACACCGCACAGGCACTAGACAACGGCACATTATTATGATTATTGATTTGCAAAAAATATTTTTTGGACCAATAGGTGAAGTTGCGTAATGTCCCACAGCACACCAGACAATATCTCACGGCACACTAGTGTGCCGCGGCACAGTGGTTGAAAATCACTGGCCTAACTCATAACAACATTAATTCATTATTATTTTTGAACAACTTAAATAGACACTTAAAAAAAAAAAGTCCCACTAAAATTTTTGGGGATCCAAAAGGGTCCTGCTCAGTAAAGTATTTAAAAATAAATCATACTTTTTTTTTTTTACTTTTAACACAATAGTCTCAAGATCAACTTCAGATCTATCCGTCAATTATAACTTTTGTTGTTGTTTATGTTTTTTGTTTGTTCGTTTTAGGCCCTTCTTTAAACAAAACAGCTTAGTTTTTTTATATGGCAGACACAAAATATTTTCCCCAAAAAATATTCCAAAGTGGAATATTTAATGTGACGTAATTGGAGCTGTGAATAGGTCAATAATTCATAATGACATTGATTTTGATTCATTATTATTTGTTAAAGAAAGAAACAGTCTGCATTGCAGCTTTGTGTTATTAGAGTGAACATTGCAACATGTTCTTGTTACATTTCACCTGTTTGCTCTTTTATACCACTTTTTTTGTTTTTTATTTTTTTAATCGTATTTTTAGAATGTGCCGCGGGGCCGTTAAAAAATTACCTGCAGGCCGCAAATGGCCCCCGGGCCGCACTTTGGACACCCCTGGTTTAGACTGAAAGAACACTTAATGTGTTAGTGTTTCAAAAATTTGCAGCCATTAATATGATTTAATTCAAACCAATGAATGGTCATCTTCAAAAGGATATTGTAAGCTTTGCATACTCACAGACTCACGGATATACACTCTGGAAGCCAGTTGTGCAGGGTTAAACAAAGGTTTAATGTTTTTCTCCAGTTTTCACTCGTATGTTGTCCAGACTTTTCAGTCTCACCAGTGCTCCTCTTCCTCCTGCACCCGGCCGCTCACTGTTAAAGACAACAGATGATTAGATTAACACCTGTGCAATCTAATCATCTGCCAGCTGTGTCTCGCCGTCAGCACATGCCACGCCCCCGTCTGATGGCGATCTATTTTCAGCACCATGGACAGAGGCGGTGACCTTTTCCTCCTACAAGCGCGCTGATCACACTCCCTTTCCACAGATATGATGTACGGTTTAATTGTTTAATATTGCAAAAACAAATTTCAGATCAGAATCAGTTTCTTGTGCATGCATGCTCTGGGGCTAGCTCACGTGGGGTCAATACACAAAAACGAGGCATACTATTACGAAACAAGGACATGACTTGCTGGGGTTGTAAGGCCTTGAACTTTGGTCTAAATATGATAAGAATTTATATATTGTATGAGCACTAAATTGGAAATAAATGCTTCTATCTGCTGTGTAAATCAAGCCCACAACACATACTGGAGTCTTTAACTTGACCTAATATTATAAGCATTTACTGAGTGAGTACGTGTAGATATTGCAAAGCGTCATTGCCAGAAGCGGGCTGGCCAATGGAGGAAATATTGTCTTGGCTTTGTTTATTTTTGTTTTTTACCCTTTTAACCACTTACAAATCAAAATCGATTTGGGAAAATGGCCATGATACGCAGCCTTAATGTATACCGTCAATGCAAAAGGCTTCAATATGCAGTATATTGCAACATAGATTTGAGGCCAAACACACAGAGGGTATTTTATCCCGCTCTACCCCGGTATTGAGCACTGTATAATGGATAAACCAAAGAAACCTCGACATATATATATATATATATATATATATATATATATATATATATATATATATATATATATATATATATATATATATATATATATATATATATATATATATATATATATATATATATATATATATATATATATATATATATATATATATATATGTATATATATATATATATATATATATATATATATATGTATATATATATATATATATATATATATATATATGTATGTATGGGAAAAAAATCACAAGACTATTTCATCTCTACAGGCCTGTTTCATGAGGGGTTTTCCTCAATCCTCAGGAGATTAGTAAAATCTCCTGAGGATTGAGGAAAACCCCTCATGAAACAGGCCTGTAGAGATGAAATAGTCTTGTGATTTTTTTCCCACACATACATATTACGCTCTACCATGGTATCGAGCACTATTTTTTGGATAATCTAATTAAGACATATATATATATATATATATATATATATATATATATATATATATATATATATATATATATATATATATATATATATATATATATATATATATATATATATATATATATATATGGCATTATAACAGCAACATATTTCTGTGTAACAGGAGAGTGACTGATGATTGTGTGCAAATATTGTTATTTTATTTCTGATTTTTAACATGACACTGTGTGTTTTTTTTGACACATTTTTAATGTAAAAAATAGTTACGTTTTCTGCTGTATGTGTGATTGGTTCCCTTTTTTAAGGAACACTTTAAACATGTGTAAGTTGTTTCGCATGAGTGAAAGAAATTGCCAAAATGCGGTAGAAAGAGCAAAAGCTAAACGTACAATACAAACACAATATGACTGAAAGAATGCTAAAAATATTACGACGGACCACCTCAAAAAACGGAATGGATTTTACAGTCTTTGCGCTGAATAAAAGAATGTACATGAAAATAATGATGTAAGATTCGTAATATTAACTATGAACGATAAAACAGTGAATATTAAGAACATATGAACGTCTTTCCTCTTTACTTCCCAGACGACCGTCTCAAGGTCGATCTTTTACAATAAAGCAAAATGCAACAAAACGCGGCAAAACAGGACAGAAAACACCCACAGATCCATGTAACAATAATGCATATGATATCACTTTTCAGCAGAATACTAGTTTGTTGTAGAAATCTGCTCACGTGTTCTTTCCTGCACTCACGTCTCAGACTGGCTGCTGGAAAGAAACCCGTCCCGCCAACTCTGCTTCTTGCCTCGTCTGCTTGTGACATAGATTGCCGTAATAGCCCGTATGTCACTCAAAAGTGCTCACCGGCGTCACAATGTAAACAAATGCCATGGGTGGATCTACACCTGACATCCACTGTCACGATACCAAGTACAAGAGAGTATCTAGTCGATACTACAATGATTACTTCGATGATTGTCATTATCACAAAATCTTTTTTCTTTTTTTTAAACTTATATTATGTTTATAAACTCAGCTATTTAAACATGCTTCACTACACACCGTAGCTCACCGGCGTCACAATGTAAACAAACGCCACGGGTGCATCTACACCTGGCATCCACTATAATGATACCAAGTACAGGAGCGTATCTAGAATAGAATAGAATAGAAAGTGCTTTATTGATCCCTGGGGGAAATTCAGCACCACAGTTCGCTCACAATAGACAATAAACACTTAGGTATTCTTTACATGTGAATAATATAAATACAGTCTATTATACAGCAGTATTCACATGAGAATAACATAAATACAGTCTATTATACAGCATTATTCACATGTGAATAACATAAATAGTCTATTATACAGCATTATTCACATGTGAATAACATAAATGCAGTCTATTATACAGCATTATTCACATGTGAATAACATACATCCAGTCTATTATACAGCATTATTCACATGTGAATAATATAAATACAGTGCATTATACAGCATTATTCACATGTGAATAACATAAATACAGTCTATTATACAGCATTATTCACATGAGAATAACATAAATACAGTCTATTATACAGCATTATTCACATGTGAATAACATAAATAGTCTTATACAGCATTATTCACATGTGAATGACATAAATGCAGTCTATTATACAGCATTATTCACATGTGAATAACATACATCCAGTCTATTATACAGCATTAATCACATGTGAATAATATAAATACAGTGCATTATACAGCATTATTCACATGTGAATAACATAAATACAGTCTATTATACAGCATTATTCACATGTGAATAACATAAATACAGTCTATTATACAGCATTATTCACATGTGAATAATATAAATACAGTTCATTATACAGCATTATTCACATGTGAATAACATAAATACCGTCTATTATAGAGCATTATTCACATGTGAATAACATAAATACAGTCTATATACAGCATTATTCACATGTGAATAACATAAATACAGTCTATTATACAGCATTATTCACATGTGAATAACATAAATGCAGTCTATTATACAGCGTTATTCACATGTGAATAACATAAAAACAGTCTATTATACAGCATTATTCACATGTGAATAACATAAATACAGTCTATTTTACAGCATTATTCACATGTGAATAACATAAATACAGTCTATTTTACAGCATTATTCACATGTGAATAACATAAATACAGTCTATATACAGCATTATTCACATGTGAATAACATAAATACAGTCTATTATACAGCATTATTCACATGTGAATAACATAAATGCACTCTATTATACAGCGTTATTCACATGTGAATAACATAAATGCAGTTTATTATACAGCATTATTCACATGTGCATAACATAAATACCGTCTATTATACAGCATTATTCACATGTGAATAACATAAATACAGTCTATTATACAGCATTATTCACATGTGAATAACATAAATGCACTCTATTATACAGCGTTATTCACATGTGAATAACATAAATGCAGTCTATTATACAGCATTATTCACATGTGCATAACATAAATACCGTCTATTATACAGCATTATTCACATGTGAATAACATAAATACAGTATATTATACATTATTCACATGGGAATAACATAAATACAGTCTATTATACAGCATTATTCACATGTGAATAACATAAATACAGTCTATTATACAGAATTATTTACATGTGAATAACATAAATACAGTATATTATACAGAATTATTCACATGTGAATAACATAAATAGTCTTTTATACAGCATTAACACTATAAATATAATTCTCTTCACTTCACTTAAACTTATACTATGTTTATAAACTAAGGAAATGCATCCTTGGACCCAGGAGAACTTTAACTATGACCATTGTACAACCTTGTAACAACTTGGTATCAGATTGATACCCTGATAAATATCATATATTATTTGTAAACTAAAGAGTCAGCTGGAAAAAATCGGATTTTGAAAAAAATCAGATTCGGTCCACTAAGGAATGCAGTCCTAGAAGTATGAAAACCACAACGCTGCGGGAGAATCCTAGAAGTGGCAGAGAAAGCCGGGGAATTACTGCGAAAAGGGAAAACGTGTAGTTTTTCGTGACAGCAGTTCTAGAACTTTCCCCGACACACATCATTAACATGTGTCAGAACGGCTGGAAAAATCCCACGTTCTTCTTTTTAAAAAGTGTGGGGAAAAAAAAAATATCCCAATTTTTCAGGACAGTCTTTACGTGGACAGAACTTTAAGGAAAGAAATTATTAACTCTGACATTTTTGTCAAGGGATCACGACGCCGCTCAAATAATAATGAGCACTGAGTGCGTTTTCTTGTTCCTCCTCCTTGTTGCGGTGAATCGATGCCCCCGATCGCTCATTCGGAATAAATCCGATCCCTTGTTTGTTTCTGTCGAGCGCCATCAAAAACAACACTCACGTGTTGGCAGAACATACACCGACATGCACTCGGAAGCTTGTACGCCTCTTCAATGTTTCTTATTTGGGGAATTATCTTCCAGACTCAACTTTTTTTTTTTTTTTTTTTTAAACACACTTTCTACCTTCCAAAAAAGCCATTACCATAATCATGCAATGCATTGTGAATTAAAGCCAAGATCATTTGCTTGGCGTCTGCTAGTCTGCATTTCATGAAAAATACAGTGGGGGAGAAAAGGACAATGACAGTAATAATAATAATAATAATAATAATAATAGATTTTATTTGTAAAAAGCACTTTACATTGAGTAAACAACCTCAAAGTGCTAGTGTATTAAAAAAATAAAAATAAAAAGATAATAAAAAGTAAATAAAAATAAAAACTAGAACAGCCAAATAACTACAACTAGTATGCATATATCTAAAAAAAAAAAAAAAAAAGGCTTTTTTAAAAAGAAGGGTTTTTAAGCCTTTTTTAAAAGCATCCACAGTCTGTGGTGCCCTCAGGTAGTCAGGGAGAGCGTTCCACAGACTGGGAGCGGCGGAGCAGAAAGCCCGGTCTCCCATTGTTCGTAGCTTTGTCCTCGGAGGTTGGAGGAGGTTAGCCTTTCCGGAGCGGAGGTGTCGTGTGGAGGATTTGGGGGTGAGCAGTTCTTTGAGGTAGAGGGGGGCATTTCCATGGAGGCACTGGTGGGTTAGTAGGGAGACTTTGAATTCAATCCTGAGTGGAACAGCGAAGGGATTGAGAGTTGGTGTGATATGGTCATATTTCCGCACTCTCATCAGGATCCTAGCCGCACTATTCTGTAAGTACTGCAGCTTCTGGATGTTCTTGCTGGGGATCCCAACAAGAAGTGCGTTGCAGTAGTCTAGTATATCTAATATTTGATGGTCTTTTTGAACTTAAATCGATCAGTATCGTCCGATTTCTGTGAAAAGGACGTGATCGTGCCTTTCGATGCCTAGCACGAAAGCCGATCCCCACTGACTAACAATTTGGTTTATACGTACCTTATTTGGTGGCTGCAGGATTAGGTCTCTGCTTTTTGCAGATGATGTGGTCCTGATGGCTTCAACTGGCCAAGATCTTCAGCTCTCACTGGATCGGTTCGCAGCCGAGTGTGAAGCGACCGGGATGAGAATCAGTACCTCCAAGTCCGAGTCCATGGTTCTCACCCGGGAAAGGGTGGAGTGCCATCTCCAGGTTGGGCAGGAGACCTTGCCCCAAGTGGAGGAGTTCAAGTACCTAAGAGTCTTGTTCACGAGTGAGGGAAGAGTGGATCGTGAAATCGACACGCGGATCGGTGTGGCGTCTTCAGTAATGCGGACGCTCTATCGATCCGTTGTGGTGAAGAAAGAGCTGAGCCGGAAGGCAAAGCTATCAATTTACCGGTCGATCTACATTCCCATCCTCACCTATAGTCATGAGCTTTGGGGTATGACCGAAAGGACAAGATCACGGGTACAAGCGGCCCAAATTAGTTTCCTCCGCCGGGTGGCGGGGCTCTCCCTTAGAGATAGGGTGAGAAGCTCTGCCATCCGGGAGGAGCTCAAAGTAAAGCTGCTGCTCCTCCACATGGAGAGGAGCCAGATGAGGTGGTTCGGGCATCTGGTCAGGATGCCACCCGAATGCCTCCCTAGGAATCAGCACCTCCAAGTCTGAGTTCTCGCCCGGGAAAGGGTGACGTGCCATCTCCAGGTTGGGGAGGAGATCTTGCCCCGAGTGGAGGAGTTCAAGTACCTGGGAGTCTTGTTCACGAGTGAGGGAAGAGTGGATCGTGAGGTCGACAGGCAGATCGGTGCGGCATCTTCAGGAATACTGACGCGGTATCGATCCGTTGTGGTGAAGAAGGAGCTGAGCTCTCAATTTACCGGTCGATCGACGTTCCCATCCTCACCTACAGTCATGAGCTTTGGGTTATGACCGAAAGGACAAGATCACGGGTACAAGCGGCCCAAATGAGTTTCCTCCGCCGGGTGGCGGGGCTCTCCCTTAGAGATAGGGTGAGAAGCTCTGTCATCCGGGAGGAGCTCAGAGTAAAGACGCTGCACCTCCACATCGAGAGGAGCCAGATGAGGTGGTTTGGGCATCTGGTCAGGATGCCACCCGAATGCCTCCCTAGGGAGGTGTTTAGGGCGCGTCCGACTGGCATGAGGCCACGGGGAAGACACAGGACACGTTGGCAAGACTATGTCTCCCGGCTGGCCTGGGAACGCCTCGGGATGCCCCGGGAGGAGCTGGACGAAGTGGCTGGGGAGAGGGAAGTCTGGACTTCCCTGCTTAGGCTGCTGCCCCCGCGACCTGACCTCGGATAAGCGGAAGAAAACAGCGTTTACCTGTTTCTCACCATATTTGTAAGGGGAGCCGGGAGTTGGCAGACCCGTCAACGATCCTGTTCTGTCTCCCCGTAATGTTTGTCCGCTCTTGAATGGGATTGTGCTGAAAATGTTCATTTTCCCTCGGGGATTATTAAAGTATTTTTGATTCTGATTCTGATTCTGAGGGTGTGCTGTCCTGACTTAGCACACACCCAGAGACAGGAAGGATGAATATAAAACTGATGGTTTGGCTTCTTCAAGTTATTAGCGCCTCATGTTTGACCTGACCTCCTCCAGGAACTGCAGTCCTGTATAAGGACACTCGCTTGCGATAAAGCAACTATTTGTTCTGTAAAGCGTCTCCGACGTCTCTTTTTGATCCAGCCAGCACTGCCGTGTCACCCTTCTGTCCGGACGAGGATAACAAGACCAGAAATACACATCAATAGTGGATTGAATACAAAGTCTCCCTACTAACCCACCAGAGCCTCCATGGAAATGCCCCCCTCTACCTCAAAGAACTACTCACCCCCAAATCCTCCACACGACACCTCCGCTCCGGACAGGCTAACCTCCTCCAACCTCCGAGGACAAAGCTACGAACAATGGGAGACCGGGCTTTCTGTTTCGCCGCTCCCGGTCTGTGGAACGCTCTCCCTGACCACCTGAGGGCACCACAGACTGTGGATGCTTTTAAAAAAGGCTTAAAAACCCTTCTTTTTTTTTAAAAGCCTTTTTTAAAACATATGCATACTAGTTCCAGCTATTTGGTTGTTCTAGTTTTTATTTTATTTTATTTTTTATTATCTTTTTATTTTTTTTAATACACTGTAGCACTTTGAGGTTGTTTACTCAATGTAAAGTGCTTTTTACAAATAAAATCTATTATTATTATTATTATTATTATTATTATTATATTTAAAAATTTAAAAATCTGAAGTGTGTATTTGAATGCAGATTTTTTGAAGAGTAATTGCTAATGACAAATGTGTTGTACACTTAGAGGTAATATGTTTCATAGTTTCCTAACCCGTCTTTGACACCTTAAAAAATGCATTTTAATTAAACCGGTGAACAATTTGAACTGTAAAACTGATTACTTGTTTTGGTTCAATGCGGGTCTTTCAGCTGCTGTTGTTCAGAAAGGATGAAAAATATTTTCACGGGCAGTTGTGCAGACTTGCTTGGCTTTCTAAATGAGGGCAATAATCACAAACAAGTTGTTTACGCTGTTACTTCTAACTTTCCAAACGCATCAATAAGAGAACCTTGTTTATTAGACCGCTTATGCAACCTTCCCGAGAGACAGAAAGGTATTTTCATTCGTCAGGACATTACATGTCCTGACTGTTACTTGCTGTTATCGGAATTGTGCCTGCCAGGCTGATGTGGATGATTAATGGACTGTGTCAAGCATCATGCAAATATTTTGCTGTTGATTAGTGGTTCAGTTAACGAATGACTTGCTTAAGTCAAAGCCACAATGAGGAGATGATGCGCGGGGGCGGTGTGAGTGTCACTGTGACAATATGTTTTTGTTTGTGCATTTTGCACATCCTTTTTTTTTTGCCATGAAAAGACGCATCCTTCAATTTTGCCTTCAATTTTAATACCATGTGAGACAAAGGCAAAAAAAAAAATAGACAACGTCCCAATAGAGCCCTGACGTTGACGACATGAATAGCCGTCAGGGCCAGCAGGGCCTTCTCTAATAATCAGAAATCATGATCATGATTAAAGATACAATTATTATTTAATTTACTTTCCCTGAATACACAATATTTCCAAAAGTATTTGGCCACCCATCCAAATGATGAGAATCAGGTGTTGTTAGAATAGTGAATAATAATAATAATAACAATAATAGATTGTATTTGTAAAAAGCACTTTGCATTGAGTAAACAACCTAAAAATGCTACAGTGTATTAAAAAAATAAAAAAAATAAAAAGATAATAACAAATAAATACAAATAAAAACTAGAACAGCCAAATAGCTGGAACTAGTATGCATATATCTAAAAAATGGCTTTTTAAAAAGAAGGGTTTTTAAGCCTTTTTTAAAAGCATCCACAGTCTGTGGTGCCCTCAGGTGGTCAGGGAGAGCGTTCCACAGACTGGGAGCGGCGGAGCAGAAAGACCGATCTCCCATTGTTCGTAGTTTTGTCCTCTGAGGTTGGAGGAAGTTAGTTAATTATGTATATATTATCATACAACTCTTATGCTTAAGGGCCATTGCTATAGTTATTATCAATTGTGCTGAAATTTTATTTTTCTTTAATGGATTAGATTTTATATCTTGCTTTTCTATTATTAGATACTCAAAGCGCTCACAGAGAAGTAGGAACCCATCATTCATTCACACCTGGTGGTGGTAAGCTACATTTGTAGCCACAGCTGCCCTGACGGAAGCGAGGCTGCCAGTTTGCACCTACGGCCCCTTCGACCACCACCTATCATTCATTCATCATTCATTAACCAGTGTGAGGCGCACCGGGGGCAAGGGTGAAGTGTCCTGCCCAAGGACACAACGGCAGCGATTTGGATATCAAGAGGTGGGGAGCGAACCTGCAACCTTTAGGTTTCTGGCACGGCCGCTCTACCCACTACGCCATACCGCTTGTCTGTGCAAAGCTGGCAATCCAAAAGATTGCAAGCCAGTCTCGTGTCAGTGTTTGTTTCCAGAATCGGCCTGCTGACTGCCAAGGCCGAACATCGAGTACCGTGACGCAGACAGAGCAGAGACAAGGCGATATCACGACTGTCAGCACATTTGCATTTTTTGTATAATCATATATTGTGTCTAACTGAAGCTGTCGAGATTACCCCCACTTCCCTCAGCAACAGCTTCAGTGATGTAACCAGGGACCTCCCAAATAAATAGAGGAGGCACATGGGCTGGACTTTTAGAACTTAGTTTGGATCTGTAACTAGAGTACAGCCCAAAACACGTCCCTCCTCAATTGAGCAAAATTTAACTCTCTGCGTGATTCCTTGCTTCTCGTCTGTTTAATAAATGTCATCAGTGTTTGAACCTGACAGGTGTCCTAATCACTTGGCCCGGCCACAGGTGTATAAAATCAAGCGGATGAATTTGAGAACACATAGAGTTGATAGACAGTTGCGATAGTTTACACTTATTAATGGTGAAAAATTACACCTATCTGTGATTAATCGCGATTAATTTCAGAGTTAACGAGGGACAATGTGATTAATCGCAAATAAATATTGTCATCGTTTGACAGCCCAAATATATATATACATGTTCTGCATACATGAGACTAGAATCCGGCTGTTCGGATTATCAATCAATCAATGTTTACTTATACAGCCCTAAATCACGAGTGTCTCAAAGGGCTGCACAAGCCACAACGACATCCTCGGTTGGACCCCGACTTAAACAAGTTGAAAAACTTATTCGGGTGTTACCATTTAGTGGTCAATTGTACGGAATATGTACTTCACTGTGCAACCTACTAATAAAAGTCTCAATCAATCAATCAATCAAAAAAGCCCACATAAGGGCAAGAAAAAACTCAACCCAATGGGATGACAATCAGAAACCTTTGCGACCAGTGCAATGGATGTCGAGTGGATCTAGCATAATATTGTGAGAGTCCAGTCCATAGTGGATCTAACATAATAGTGAGAGTCCAGTCCATAGTGGATCTAACATAATAGTGTGAGAGTCCAGTCCATAGTGGATCTAACATAATAGTGTGAGAGTCCAGTCCATAGTGGATCTAACATAATAGTGAGAGTCCAGTCCATAGGGGATCTAACATAGTAGTGAGAGTCCAGTCCATAGTGGATCTAACATAATAGTAAGAGTCCAGTCCATAGTGGATCTAACATAATAGTGAGAGTCCAGTCCATAGTGGATCTAACATAATAGTGTGAGAGTCCAGTCCATAGTGGATATAACATAATAGTGTGAGAGTCCAGTCCATAGTGGATCTAACATAATAGTGAGAGTCCAGTCCATAGTGGATCTAACATAGTAGTGAGAGTCCAGTCCATAGTGGATCTAACATAGTAGTGAGAGTCCAGTCCATAGTGGATCTAACATAGTAGTGAGAGTCCAGTCCATAGTGGATCTAACATAATAGTGTGAGAGTTCAGTCCATAGTGGATCTAACATAATAGTCAGAGTCCAGTCCATAGTGGATCTAACATAATAGTGAGAGTCCAGTCCATAGTGGATCTAACATAGTAGTGACACTCCAGTCAATAGTGGATCCAACATAGTAGTGAGAGTCCAGTCCATAGTGTATCTAACATAGTAGTGAGAGTCCAGTCCATAGTGTATCTAACATAGTAGTGAGAGTCCAGTCCATAGTGGATCTAACATAATAGTGAGAGTCCAGTCCATAGTGGATCTAACATAATAGTGAAAGTCCAGTCCATAGTGGATCTAACATAATAGTGAGTGTCCAGTCTATAGTGGATCCAACATAATAGTCAGAGTCCAGTCCATAGTGGATCTAACATAATAGTGAGAGTCCAGTCCATAGTGGATCTAACATAGTAGTGAGAGTCCAGTCCATAGTGGATCTAACATAATAGTGAGAGTCCAGTCCATAGTGGATCTAACATAATAGTGAGTGTCCAGTCCATAGTGGATCTAACATAATAGTGAGAGTCCAGTCCATAGTGGATCTAACATAGTAGTGAG
>NC_084751.1:43493336-43508500 GCF_033978785.1 Entelurus aequoreus
AAGTTTTAATGGGCCCATTTGTGCATTAAAATGAAGTAATGAGCAAAACAACAGACAAAAGGCATAAGATACAAATATCATATGCACAGTTATGGGGTGTTTGTGATTACATATTTATGCAAATGGATGGCAGTAAAGTGCAAAATTCCAGAGTTTTAGATATACCGACATATCCTGGGGTAGGAGAAAGGATAAAACAAAAACAATATGTTTCAAGTCGGTAATAAGGAAACTATAATTTATAATTCTATTTGATCCTGTCTGTGGTGAGACCGGCGCTTTAAAATAATGCGACATTGCATGAATACAAAATCAGGTTCCTCATAGGAATGTTAATGAAAAAAAAAAAAAAAGATTTTAATGACACGTCTATCAGCCCTGGGGAACAAAAGAGCTAAACAAGAGTGAACACACCAAAGTACAAAAGGGAAAAAGGAGTCGAGGTTTGGGCAAACACTGTCCATAATCAAAAGAGGAGCACTTCGCCCTTCTCCACGCATATTTCTGTCGCCCTGGAGCAGAGACACCTTTGTCCCTTTTGTGGTGTTCACACCTTTGTCCCTTTTGTGGTGTTCACACACACACACACACACACAAACACACACATTCTTGTATTTCTCACCTTCTTGAGACCTCCAAAAAATGCCCGCCTCTTTAGGACCACCCTTTCTAGATATATAAAGATTTGTATTTACAAAATAAATAATATATACATACTGTGCAAATATAAAAAAGCTTGTTGTGAAAAAATGTGTTGCAATTTTACTAGGAAAAGGTCACAATTTCACAAAGAAATCTTAGAATTTTGGCAGTATTATAATAAAAGTCGTAATTTTACTCAACGCAAGTCAAAATTTTAAAAGAAAAACCGAACATTTGTGCAATATTATGATAAAAGTTGGAATTTTACTCAAGAACAGTCGCAATTTTACAAGAAAAGCTCAACATTTTGGCAATTTTATGAAAAGAGTCGTAATTTTACTCGACAAAAGTCACAATATCATAAAAAAAACTTTTGGCAATGTATTAATAATAATCGGAATTTCACTTGGCAAAAGTATGACAAGTCATAATTTTACTAAAAAAAATGTCACTGTTTTACAAGGACAACAAAAAAATGTTGCATTAAAAAGTAATAATTTTACATAAAAAAGTAATAATTTTACAAGAAAATATTGCAATATTACAGAAACAGAAAGAATATGAGAAATTGTTCCCGATTCTATAAGAAAAAAGTCGACACATTGTGAGAAAAAGACTGCTTTTAGTAAAAAAAAAAAAGTATTTTATTTTTTGTTTGTAATTGGTTTTTAATCTTCATTATTTACTTGAAGTTATTACAGTATGTCTCTATATACATATTTATTTTATTGTGTAATTAATTTTGGCCACATTTCAATTTCTTACACACACTTGTTATTTCATATGTTGACCAGAGGGGGAGCACTTTTAAAACCGACACAGAGTCAATTTGAAAAATCCCTCCTTTTTCGGACCACCCTTTCTAGATATATAAAGATTTGCATTTACAACATTAATAGTATATAAATACTATGCAAATATGAAAAAGTTTGTTGTGAAAAATAAGTTGGAATTTCACAAGAAAAACTTAAAAAGCTTTACATTTAGGCAATTTTATGAAAAGAGTCGTAATTTTACTCGACAAAAGTCACAATTTCATAAGAAAACTTTAACATATTGGCAATATATTAATAATAATCGGAATTTTACTTGGCAAAATTATGGCAAGTCATAATTTTACTCAAAAAAAATGTCACTGTTTTACAAGAACAACAAAAATGCATTAAAAAGCAATAATTTGACATAAAAAAGTAATAATTTTACAAGAAAATATTGCAATATTACAGAAACAGAAAGAATATGAGAAATTGTTACCGATTCTATAAGAAAAAAGTCGACACATTGTGAGAAAAAGACTGTGTTTAGTAAAAAATAAATAAATAAAAAATATTTTTTGCTGGTAATTGGTTTTTAATCTTCATTATTTACTTCAAGTTATTACAGTATGTCTCTATATACATATTTATTTTATTGTGTAATTAATTTTGGCCAAAACATTTGACATTTCAATTTCTTACACACACTTGTTATTACATATATTGGCCAGTGGGGGAGCGCTTCAAATTTGTACACACACTTATTTAATATGTTGACCAGAAGGGGAACACTTTTAAAACCGACACACAGTCAATTTGAAAAGTCCCTCCTTTTTGGGACCACCCTTTCTAGATATATAAAGATTTGTATTTACAACATTAATAATATATACTGTACATACTATGCAAATATGAAAAAGCTTGTTGTGAAAAATAAGTTGGAATTTCACAAGAAAAACTTAAAAAGCTTAACATTTTGGCAATTTTATGAAAAGAGTCGTAATTTTACTCGACAAAAGTCACAATTTCATAAGAAAACTTTAACATTTTGGCAATCTATTAATAATAATCTGAATTTTACTTGGCAAAATTATGGCAAGTCATAATTTTACTCAAAAAAAATGTCACTGTTTTACAAGAACAACAAAAATGCATTAAAAAGTAATAATTTTACATAAAAAAGTAATAATTTTACAAGAAAATATTGCAATATTACAGAAACAGAAAGAATATGAGAAATTGTTACCGATTCTATAAGAAAAAAGTCGACACATTGTGAGAAAAAGACTGCGTTTAGTAAAAAATAAATAAATAAAAAATATTTTTTGCTTGTAATTGGTTTTTAATCTTCATTATTTACTTCAAGTTATTACAGTATGTCTCTATATACATATTTATTTTATTGCGTAATTAATTTTGGCCAAAACATTTGACATTTCAATTTCTTACACACACTTGTTATTACATATATTGGCCAGTGGGGGAGCGCTTCAAATTTGTACACACACTTGTTATTTCATATGTTGACCAGAAGGGGAACACTTTTAAAACCGACACACAGTCAATTTGAAAAGTCCCTCCTTTTTGGGACCACCCTTTCTAGATATATAAAGATTTGTATTTACAACATTAATAATATATACTGTACATACTATGCAAATATGAAAAAGCTTGTTGTGAAAAATAAGTTGGAATTTCACAAGAAAAACGTAAAAAGCTTAACATTTTGGCAATTTTATGAAAAGAGTCGTAATTTTACTCGACAAAAGTCACAATTTCATTAGAAAACTTTAACATTTTGGCCATTGTTTAATAATAATCGGAATTTTACTTGGCAAAATTATGGCAAGTCATAATTTTACTCAAAAAAAATGTCACTGTTTTACAAGAACAACTAAAAAATGTTGCATTAAAAAGTAATAATTTGACATAAAAAAGAAATAATTTTACAAGAAAATATTCCAATATTACAGAAACAGAAAGAATATGAGAAATTGTTCCCGATTCTATAAGAAAAAAGTCGACACATTGTGAGAAAAAGACTGCGTTTAGTAAAAAAAAAAAATGTTTTTTATTTTTTGCTTGTAATTGGTTTTTAATCTTCATTATTTACTTCAAGATATTACAGTATGTCTCTATATACATATTTATTTTATTGTGTAATTAATTTTGGCCAAAGGGGGCACATTTTAATTTCTTACACACACTTGTTATTACATATGTTGGCCAGTGGGGGGGCACTTAAAATGTGTACACACACTTGTTATTTCATATGTTGACCAGAGGAAGCGCACTTTTAAAACCAACGCACAGTCAATTTGAAAAATCCCTCCTTTTTGGGACTACCTTTTCTAGATATATAAAGATTTGTATTGATTATATATATATATATATATATATATATATATATATATATATATATATATATATATATATATAAAAATATATATATATATATATATATATATATATATATATATATATATATACATATATCCATCCATCCATCCATTTTCTACCGCTTATTCCCTTTGGGGTCGCGGGGGGCGCTGGAGCCTATCTCAGCTACAATTGGGCGTGTATATATATATATATATATATATATATGTATATATATATATATGTATTTATACATAAATATGTATATATATATATATATATAAATATGCATTCATACATATGTATATATATATATATATATATATATATATATATATATATATATATATATATATATATATATATATATATATATATTGACAATCAATGGGTGGCTGACTAAATACTTTTTTGCCCCACTGTATATATATATATATGTATATATATATATATATATATATATATATATATATATATATATATATATATATATATATATATATATATATATATATATATATATATATATATATAGCCTGGCCCCCGGCCACATTTTTTTAATCTAATAGGGCCCCCAGGTCAAAAAGTTTAGGGACCCCTGCTGCAAAACATCCGCTCAGTTTTTCCCACTGGACCAAAATATTATTTTTCTGTCATACCAAATGGCTGCCATGGTCTGAAAGCATGAAACGTCTACAAAGAAAAATTTTTTATCTCAGTTGTCACCTGGCGAACCGTGAGTGCATCAGGGTACCCTCGCAATGAAAAGGCTGCATCTGCGCATGAAAGCCGGCATGAACCGTGAGCCCCCTCTTGTGCTGGGATTCTTTTCATCACTTGACCCTTCACTGATGGGCTGCTGGCAGTGCACTTATTTCACAGGTGTGAGGTGCACCACTTCCATGCCGCCTGCAAAGGCAAGGCCAAAAAACAACCACAAAAAAACACCACAATAATTTAAATGGATTTGTGTGGTCATATACAGTAAAACAGTGTTATGAGCCCCCCGAGGACAGAATGTACGCGACCCCCCTTCTGTAGAATTACTATTGATAATAATATTCATTTATCTGCACAACACTCTGTGCGAGTTACTTTCCATCTAATACCTCTGTTAGTTCTGTACACATATGTTCCTGTGCAATTCTCCTGGGTAAATTATGGAGCCTGTTGATTAAATCAAGCTCTGCTGCCATCTAGCTGCAGGCTTGGATATCGTTCTAACATGAATACTAGTGTGTAGACACAAATAATGACAATGCTCCAATGCCGCGGTCCCCACCGACGATTTGAGAAAAACTGATAGAAGCAATAGTACAATATATGAGCTGAATTGGTTGGTGTTGGAATTGTTCAAATCGGTCAAGAAATGTTGAAGTAGTAAACGGTATTAGGGAATTTCAGGAAATTCGGGAATTTTGGGGAAAATGGTAAAAAACTTAAATGGTCTGAATAAGTTGAAATGGTTGGTGTTGGAATTTTTCAAATCGGCCGAGAAATGTCAAAGTAGTAACATGTCGAATGGTATTGCAGAATTCCTGGAATTTCGGGAAAAACGGGAATTTATCAAGTTCAAATTAAGAGGAATGTTTTGACGATAGAACGGTTGAAGTGGGTTGAAAAATGTGGGAGGGAAAAAAGGGTGGAAATAAGGCTTTGGAAAACCAGGAATTCTGGAAAATACTGGTGTCAAAATAATTGTATCTAAGTTATCAGAAAACTTTGTGTTGCCATAAATTCCCGGCGGTAGAACAAAAGCTGTCTTTGATCTTACCAAGCAAAAGGCTTGTAAAACTCCACTGTGTACGATGGGAAGAGACATGAAAGGCCTACTGAAATGAATTTTTTTTATTTAAACGGGGATAGCAGATCTATTCTATGTGTCATACTTGATCATTTCGCGATATTGCCATATTTTTGCTGAAAGGATTTAGTATAGAACAACGACGATAAAGATTGCAACTTTTGGTATCTGATAAAAAAAAGGCTTGCACCTACCGGAAGTAGCGTGACGTAGTCAGTTGAACATATACGCAAAGTTCCCTATTGTTTACAATGATGGCCGCATGAAGTGAGAGAGATTCGGACCGAGAAAGCGACAATTTCCCCATTAATTTGAGCGAGGATGAAAGATTTGTGGATGAGTAAAGTGCAAGTGAAGGACTAGTGGGGAGTTGAAGCTATTCAGATAGGGAAGATGCTGTGAGAGCCGGGGGTGACCTGATATTCAGCTGGGAATGACTACAACAGTAAATAAACACAAGACATATATATACTCTATTAGCCACAACACAACCAGGCTTATATTTAATATGCCACAAATTAATCCTGCATAAAAACACCTGCGTGTTTGTTATGCTAGCTCCTAGCTCCTCTGCTAGCTCCTAGCTCCATAGAACACGCCAATACAATTCAAACACCTGATCAACACACACAATCACTCAGCCCAAAAGACCGTTTACCTAACCCAAGGTTCATAAAGCTTATATATTTTTAAAAAGTTACGTACGTGACGCGCACATACGGTCAAGTTATCGAATGTTTAGCAGCCAAGGCTGCATACTCACGGTACCTGATATTCAGCTGGGAATGACTACAACAGTAAATAAACACAAGACATATATATACTCTATTAGCCACAACACAACCAGGCTTATATTTAATATGCCACAAATTAATCCTGCATAATAACACCTGCGTGTTTGTTATGCTAGCTCCTAGCTCCTCTGCTAGCTCCTAGCTCCATAGAACACGCCAATACAATTCAAACACCTGATCAACACACACAATCACTCAGCCCAAAAGACCGTTCACCTAACCCAAGGTTCATAAAGCTTATATATTTTTAAAAAGTTACGTACGTGACGCGCACTTACGGTACGGTACGTGTTATGCTAGCTCCTAGCTCCTCTGCTAGCTCCTAGCTCCATAGAACACGCCAATACAATTCAAACACATGATCAACACACACAATCACTCAGCCCAAAAGACCGTTCACCTAACCCAAGGTTCATAAAGCTTATATATTTTAAAAAAGTTACGTACATACGCAAAAAAAAGCCAAAGCTGCATACTCACAGTAGCACGTCTGCGTCTTTGTCATCCAAATCAAAGTAATCCTGGTAAGAGTCTGTGTTGTCCCAGTTCTCTACAGGCGTCTGTGTATCCAAATCAAAAGTCCTCCTGGTTAGAGTCTCTGTTATCCGAGTTCTTCCATCTTGACTGCATCTTTCGGGAATGTAAACAAAGAAGCGCCGGCTGTGTACTGTTGTGGCTGACTACGTTCGAAAAATACGTCCATTTCGCACCGACAACTTTCTTCTTTGCTTGCTTGGCTTCCTTCTCCATAATGCAATGAACATGATTGAAACAGATTCACGAACACAGATGTCCAGAATACTGTGGAATTATGAAATGAAAACAGGGCTTTTTCGTATCGGCTTCAATGTGGAAGGCATACCCGTGTTCGCCGGGCTACGTCACACGCATACGTCATCCTCAGAGGCGTTTCGAACCGGAAGTTTAGCGGCAAATTTAAAATGTCACTTTATAAGTTAACCCGGCCGTATTGGCATGTGTTATAATGTTAAGATTTCATCATTGATATATAAACTATCAGACTGTGTGGTCGGTAGTAGTGGGTTTCAGTAGGCCTTGAAGGTGTCGGTTTCTTTGATCTATTGTAATCCACAGGAAGATCTTGTCTTGACCCGAGATCTACAAAGCGGAGAGGAAGCAGGACCTGACGCAAGCTCCAGGCATCTTTTTCTTTGAACTGTTTTGTGACCAAGGGCGACGGCTGTTTACGACCCCCTCTCCCTTTAGAAACAGCCGTTGCCATGTAATCAGGGAAAGTCCAAATAAAAGAGGATGGGACGACACTGTGCAAGGGTACAGGTCTACGTTGGTGTTGGAATTGTTCAAATCGGTCGAGAAATGTCGAAGCAGTAACATGTTAAATGGTATTGCGGAATTCCTGGAATTTCGGGAAAAACGGGAATTTTTCCAGTTCAAAAAACCACTTTTTAGTTTTTTGTCCTAATTAAGAGGAATATTTTGACGGTGGAACGGTTGAAGTGGTTTGAAAAATGCGGGAGGAAAAAGGGTGGAAAAAGGGCTTGGAAAACCAGGAATTCTGGAAAATACTGGTGTCAAAATAATTGTATCTAAGTTATCACAAAACTTTGTGTTGCCATGAGTTCCCGGCGAGAGGACAAAAGCTGTCTTTGATCTTACCAAGCAAAAGGCTTGTAAAACTCCACTGTGTACGATGGGAAGCGACATGAAGGTGTCGGTTTCTTTGATCTATTGTAATCCACAGGAAGATCTTGTCTTGACCCGAGATCTACAAAGCGGAGAGGAAGCAGGACCTGACGCAAGCTCCAGGCATCTTTTTCTTTGAACTGTTTTGTGACCAAGGGTGACGGCTGTTTACGACCCCCTCTCCTTTTAGAAACAGCCGTTGCCATGTAATCAGGGAATGTCCAAATAAAAGAGGAGGCGTAGAACTCTCTTGTCAGAGCGTGGGACGACACTGTGCAAGGGTACAGGTCTACGCGCTCTCTTCATTGAGCTAAATTGAATTGAATTCCTTGCTTCTTGTCTGTTTAATAGATGTCATCGGGGTTTGAACCTGACAACTGGAATATTTTTGAACTTGGAAAAAGTGTAGTTTGAATTTCCAGGATGGTGGAATGTGTTGAAGGTAGAATGGTTTGATTCGGTTGAAAAGTTTGAAAAATGGCCGATTCATTTTGAATGGGATAAATGTCCCGGAAAACCTGGAATTCTGGGAAATCCGGTAATTTTCGGTAGGTAGGTAGGTAGGTAGGTAGGTAGATAGGTAGATAGATAGATAGATAGATAGATAGATAGATAGATAGATAGATAGATAGATAGATAGATAGATAGATAGATAGATAGATAGATAGATAGATAGATAGATAGATAGATAGATAGATAGATAGATAGTACTTTATTGATTCCTTCAGGAGAGTTCCCAGGTAGAGTGCGCCCAAATCTGGAAGAGAAGAAGAAGTTTAAAAATAAATCGATTAATTGTGTGAATGCTTTGGAGCATTCACACAATAAAATACATTTGAGCTCTCATTTTAATGCAAGCAAAGTAAGACAACTATCTCAGATGAATAAGCCAGGATGTCTTGAGAGTATTTAAAAATGATGTATAGATGCTCTGCATGCACTGTAACTCTAAAGTACTTTTTCTACATTCAAATTGTATTTATTGATGAATAACACATATAATGGGAACAAATTGCCCTGCAATCATATTCTAAAAGTGAAACAAGCTACACGTTTCCTCACAGTGAGGCTTCAGGTGAGGAGAGTGCCGCCTCCTCCTCTGTAGCAGCCTCTCCACGTGCCAGTAAATATGTTCTGATTGCATCACACCGCAAATAGCATCCATTATTGCATTGAAATAATAGCTCACATTGCAGTCAAATCAGCCACTAGCCGAGCTTACATTAAATACAGTTTAAGTTTGGGTTACCGACTTTTTCCACCTCCGTGCATTTCTGAATTTAACTTACAGATGTTGCTTATCTAACTTCTTTGATCGTGACATGATGTCATAGGCCATAGGGCATAGGTTAAATTGTTTTTGTGTTTTTTAAAGAAAACTTTCCAGTTAAGCGTATGGAGTGCGCATCATACAAACATTTGTATTTCCGTATTTTTACTGTTGTTATTGTTTATTTAATTTATTTTTTTCACATTCTGCAATTTGGCGCCCCCTCCAAAGGATGACTTCAACTCAGCCCTGACCACCGAAATTTCCTCCAGAACGTCTTATCTTTGTCCATGTGGTGTCAGATGAAAGACAAATTGAGCTGTTTGGCCATGTGGAGGAGAAAAGGTGAGGCCTTTATTCCCAGGAACACCATGCCTACCGTCGAGCATGGTGGTGGTAGTATTATGCTCTGGGCCTGTTTTGCTGCCAATGGAACTGGTGCTTTACAGAGAGTAAATGGGACAATAAAAAAGGAGGATTACCTCCAAATTCTTCAGGACAAGCTAAAATCATCAGCCCGGAGGTTGGGTCTTGGGCGCAGTTGGGTGTTCCAACAGGACAATGACCCCAAACACACCTCAAAAGTTGTAAAGGAATGGCTAAATCAAGCTAGAATGAGGGTTTTAGAATGGCCTTCCCAAGTCCTGACTTAAACGTGTGGACAATGCTGAAGAAACAAGTCCATGTCAGAAAACCAACAAATTTACCTGAACTACACAAATTTTGTCAAGAGGAATGGTCAAAAATTCATGCAGAAGCTTGCCAGAAGCTTGTGGATGGCTACCAAAAGCGCCTTATTGCAGTGAAACTTGCCATATTAACATTGCTGTATGTATACTTTTGACCCAGCACATTTGCTCACATTTTCAGTAGACCCAAAATAAATTCATAAAATAACCAAACTTCATGAATGTTTTTTGAGGTTCTAGGGAGCCTGGCTGCCCCGATGGAACTATCGCTGCGGGGTACGTGAGAGATTCCTGGGATAAATGGAGAATCATGTGCCTCTCAGTCCTTTCCAACGAGGACGTGGAAGACATCTACCTATTTGGAACCGTGATCGCGGGGCACCTGCTGATTGGGCTGGGCATTGCTCTGGTGTATCGTCAAATTCGTAAGACGATGGCAGCCACTCAAGGAGCCCAAAGGCTGTTCGTCGAAATGGAAGGTTTGGGCCGGGCTGTGGGATGACAGACTGGGGCGATTTCTGAACTCAATCGTAAGATGGATCACATCATGGAAAAGCTGGTTGAAAGGGAAAAATTGGATATGAGAGCCAGCATGGACGAATAGAACAGACAAGCCATTGTAATGTCTGCTGGCCGAAAAAACAAAAATCATAATCTCCGATTTGACTCTCTCAAATGGCCTTGACGCTGCAACAACAGGAGCAGGCTGTTCTGAAAACATCCCCTGAGGACACCTCAATGATGGACGCTTTTGACCTCCCTCCCTCCTCAACGACACCTGGAGTCGAACTTTTGCTTGCTTTCAGAACGGCCCCAGGCCTATGGACACTACATTAACACACCCAAGACAATGGGCATACACACACAGCCCCCGACCCCACGCCTTCACCACCACTTGATTCCCCTTCGGGGTGATGGACGGCTGGCAGCGCTTTATAGCAGCAGTCGACCTCCAGGGACCCAACTCCCCCCCCTCTCTGTTGCGAGTTGTCGTGATTACACGTAACATGTTTATGTGTGCATGGCATGGAGGTTTTTTCCCACTCCAGACTAGGCCCCCTTAGGAGCCCAGTCTAGATTGTATATTTTTACTCATCTTCTTCCCCAGCGTTTTACCTTTCTCCCATCTTTTACGGGGCGCCTTTGGTGACTCATCAGCGTTCCTGTTCTGTAACCCTGTACACTGTTTGTTTGTCTAATCTTGAACGGGTTTGTGCTGAAAACATAGTTTCATTGTACTTGTTGCAATGACAATAAAGTCCTATCCTATCCTATGGGATCAGTGGCACAGTAAGATGGCTGCGGTTGTTGGACGACCTTTGACAACGTGGAACTGTATTGTTTCAAAGCAGTCAAAAATAGGCTGGTAGCTGCTTGGACAGGGGCAAAGGACTAAAATATTGCATGTGATGCTCACAATTTTGGAACTTTAAAAACCTTTCACACAGTTCAGTAGAGTGGACAATACCAAAGGAAGCTTTGGATTTAAAAGAGTGTGCAAAGTATTCAAAAGAATATGAGGTGCGTGGCTGGTTTTGGAGATTAAGGAAGAGAAAAATTGAGCTTTTCCAGCCTTTGCAGCATTTTGGTTTTTTAAAAGGCAGTCTTTAACAAATGTCTAAGAAGACATGGAGATTGTCTTTCCTCCATTTCCCTTTAGCACTCCTGCACCTGAGTTCTTGAGTGGAAACATTTCGCTATGGTTCCTACACTGGTAAAGCACGCTCTACTCCAGATCTGGGCAAAATACGGCCCGCGGGCCACATGCGGCCCATTAAGATTTTCAATCCGGCCCCCCGGACGTTCTACATAATTTTTTTAGCCATCATGATGTGCAGTGCTGTTTTTAAATGACCGTAAGTCTTGAAGAAAGTATTTCAATGGTTGAAATCTGCGCTTTTGAGTGTTTTGACCACTCCTCTTGACAGACAGCTCAATTTTTGTTTCATCTGACCACAGAACTTTCCTCCAGAAGGTCTTATCTTTGTCCATTTGATGTCAGATGAAACAAAAATTGAGCTGTTTGGCCACAATAACCAGCAATATGTTTGGAGGAGAAAAGGTGAGGCCTTTAATCCCAGGAACACCAATCCCTACCGTCAAGCATGGTGGTGGTAGTATTGGGCGTGACGTTAAAGTGGAGGCTCCTCTATGGGGGTCTTGGGGCACTAGGAGGTTAACCCCTTTACTACTGTTACCCCAGGTGGCCCTTGGCAAAGGCCTAGTACCTGACTGCCCCCTAGCCAGGGATACAGTGAATTACCTCAACGGCGGAGCAGGTGGAAGACGGTAGATTTTAAGAACTACCACAACGGCTGCGATGGCGGAGAAGGCTGCAGCAGAAAAGGGTCCCCGGTCGTCTTGGACTCCATGCCACTGGACCCTGACCCGATTCTGTCAAGGATCGTGTGGTGACTGTCTGTGCACCAGTCTCCCCACGTAAAACAAAGTCACGCACAGGCGTCTTCCATAAAGGGATACACCCCCTACCAGGAGGATCGTCATACTCGTTCCAGTGACCGCCGATGATGACATCACGCCCTGACTTATTTTGACTTTTTTTGCTGTTTTCCTGTGTGTGTCATGTCTGTGTGATCATGTTTTGTTTTGGTTATGTTCGGTTTGGTTTTTGGACTCTTTTTGCACTCTTGTTTGTTTTGTTTCCATGACAACCCATTAGTTTTCACCTGTCCTCGTGTCACGCACCTGATTCATTTGGACTCACACACCTGTCATTAATCATGTTTCTAGACTATTTAAGCCGATAGTTGCCAGGAAGTCAGCGTGACGCCATTAACTCTGTTTGACTTCTGCTACCCATGCTACCATAGTTCCATGCCAAGTGAGTTTTGTCTATATTCTTGTCACATTAAATTTGTTTCATGTTCATAGTTTTTTGCCCAAGTGCTAGTTTCTGTTTCATTAGTCAAGTTTGTTTTCCGCCTTTGTGCGCACCTTTAGTTTTGTACCTTTTGTTAGTGTTAAAATAAAATCATGTATTTACCTCCAAGCCATGTCCGATCCAACTTTACTTGCATCTCGGGAAAACAAACACCCCACAGTCCACGTCGTTATGACAGTGTGTAATGTTTTAGTTCTTGTCTTGCGCTCCTCTTTTGGTGGCTTTTTCTCTTTTTTTGCTATTTTCCTGTAGCAGTTTCATGTCTTCCTTTGAGTGATATTGACCGCATTTACTTTCTTTAAGCAATCAAGACTATTTAAGTTGTTTTGTATCCTTTTTCGTGGGAACATTGTTGATTGTCATGTCATGTTCGGATGTACATTGTGGACGCCGTATTTGCTCCACAGTAAGTCTTTGCTGTCGTCCAGCATTCGGTTTTTGTTTACTTTGTAGCCAGTTCAGTCTTAGTTTCGTTCTGCATAGCCTTCCCTAAAGGCCTACTGAAATGAATTTTTTTTATTTAAACGGGGATAGCAGATCTATTCTATGTGTCATACTTGATCATTTCGCGATATTGCCATATTTTTGCTGAAAGGATTTAGTATAGAACAACGACGATAAAGATTGCAACTTTTGGCATCTGATAAAAAAAAGGCTTGCCCCTACCGGAAGTAGCGTGACGTAGTCAGTTGAACATATATGCAAAGTTCCCTATTGTTTACAATGATGGCCGCATGAAGTGAGAGAGATTCGGACCGAGAAAGCGACAATTTCCCCATTAATTTGAGCGAGGATGAAAGATTTGTGGATGAGTAAAGTGCAAGTGAAGGACTAGTGGGGAGTGGAAGCTATTCAGATAGGGAAGATGCTGTGAGAGCCGGGGGTGACCTGATATTCAGCTGGGAATGACTACAACAGTAAATAAACACAAGACATATATATACTCTATTAGCCACAACACAACCAGGCTTATATTTAATATGCCACAAATTAATCCTGCATAAAAACACCTGCGTGTTTGTTATGCTAGCTCCTAGCTCCTCTGCTAGCTCCTAGCTCCATAGAACACGCCAATACAATTCAAACACCTGATCAACACACACAATCACTCAGCCCAAAAGACCGTTCACCTAACCCAAGGTTCATAAAGCTTATATATTTTTAAAAAGTTACGTACGTGACGCGCACATACGGTCAAGCTATCAAATGTTTAGCAGCCAAGGCTGCATACTCACGGTACCTGATATTCAGCTGGGAATGACTACAACAGTAAATAAACACAAGACATATATATACTCTATTAGCCACAACACAACCAGGCTTATATTTAATATGCCACAAATTAATCCTGCATAAAAACACCTGCGTGTTTGTTATGCTAGCTCCTAGCTCCTCTGCTAGCTCCTAGCTCCATAGAACACGCCAATACAATTCAAACACCTGATCAACACACACAATCACTCAGCCCAAAAGACCGTTCACCTAACCCAAGGTTCATAAAGCTTATATATTTTTAAAAAGTTACGTACGTGACGCGCACATACGGTCAAGCTATCAAATGTTTAGCAGCCAAGGCTGCATACTCACGGTACCTGATATTCAGCTGGGAATGACTACAACAGTAAATAAACACAAGACATATATATACTCTATTAGCCACAACACAACCAGGCTTATATTTAATATGCCACAAATTAATCCTGCATAAAAACACCTGCGTGTTTGTTATGCTAGCTCCTAGCTCCTATGCTAGCTCCTAGCTCCGTAGAACACGCCAATACAATTCAAACACCTGATCAACACACACAATCACTCAGCCCAAAAGACCGTTCACCTAACCCAAGGTTCATAAAGCTTATATATTTTTAAAAAGTTACGTACGTGACGCGCACGGTCAAGCTATCAAATGTTTAGCAGCCAAGGCTGCATACTCACGGTACCTGGTATTCAGCTGGGAATGACTAAAACAGTAAATAAGCACAAGACATATATTTACTCTATTAGCCACAACACAACCAGGCTTATATTTAATATGCCACAAATTAATCCTGCATAAAAACACCTGCGTGTTTGTTATGCTAGCTCCTAGCTCCTATGCTAGCTCCTAGCTCCATAGAACACGCCAATACAATTCAAACACCTGATCAACACACACAATCACTCAGCCCAAAAGACCGTTCACCTAACCCAAGGTTCATAAAGTTTATATATTTTAAAAAAGTTACGTACATACGCAAAAAAAAGTTGCGCACATACGGTCAAGC
>NC_084751.1:43511020-43521020 GCF_033978785.1 Entelurus aequoreus
TCCAGTCACGAACAATTGGGGTGGGAAATCTACCATCACTTTTTATAGCTGATGCAATATCCTGCAGTGGTACTGCTTGGCCTTAATAACATTCCACTCAATGGTCAATGGGAACAAGTGGCCGCTAATTGGAAAGTAGTATTTCCTTGCTTTTTTATAGAATATGACAAAGAAGCAAAATCAAAGAGCAACATGTTTTTACTACGCAACAAATTATTGTTTCTGAGAGAAAGATTGACAGGACTTTAATCCACAGATGACCCGGGGTGGACCACTCATCTGTGCATCAGTTGGGGACGTCACTGCGCTGCTGACCTGTCTCCACCCAAGATGATCTCCTGCTGGCCCCACTATGGACTGGACTCTCACTATTATGTTAGATCCACTATGGACTGGACTTTCACTATTATGTTAGATCCACTATGGACTGGACTCTCACTATTATGTTAGATCCACTATGGACTGGACTCTTACTATTATGTTAGATCTACTATGGACTGGACTCTCACACTATTATGTTAGATCCACTATGGACTGGACTCTAACTATTATGTTAGATCCACTATGGACTGGACTCTCACTATTATGTTAGATCCACTATGGACTGCACTCTCACTATTATGTTAGATCCACTATGGACTGGACTTTCACTATTATGTTAGATCCACTATGGACTGGACTCTCACTATTACGTTAGATCCACTATGGACTGGACTCTCACTACTATGTTAGATTCACTATGGACTGGACTCTCACTATTATGTTAGATCCACTATGGACTGGACTCTGACTATTATGTTAGATCTACTATGGACTGGACACTCACTATTATGTTAGATCCACTATGGACTGGACTTACACTATTATGTTAGATCCACTATGGACTGGACTCTCACTATTATGTTAGATCCACTATGGACTGGACTCTCACTACTATGTTGGATACACTATGGACTGGACTCGCACTACTATGTTGGATCCACTATTGACTGGAGTCTCACTACTATGTTAGATCCACTATGGACTGGACTCTCACTATTATGTTAGATCCACTATGGACTGGACTCTCACTATTAAGTTAGATCCATTATGGACTGGACTCTCACTATTATGTTAGATCCACTATGGACTGGACTCTCACTATTATGTTAGATCTACTATGGACTGGACTCTCACACTATTATGTTAGATCCACTATGGACTGGACTCTGACTATTATGTTAGATCCACTATGGACTGGACTCTCACTATTATGTTAGATCCACTATGGACTGGACACTCACTATTATGTTAGATCCACTATGGACTGGACTTTCACTATTATGTTAGATCCACTATGGACTGGACTCTCACTATTATGTTAGATCCACTATGGACTGGACTCTCACTATTATGTTAGATCCACTATGGACTGGACTTTCACTATTATGTTAGATCCACTATGGACTGGACTCTCACTATTATGTTAGATCCACTATGGACTGGACTCTCACTATTAAGTTAGATCCATTATGGACTGGACTCTCACTATTATGTTAGATCCACTATGGACTGGACTCTAACTATTATGTTAGATCTACTATGGACTGGACTCTCACACTATTATGTTAGATCCACTATGGACTGGACTCTGACTATTATGTTAGATCCACTATGGACTGGACTCTCACTATTATGTTAGATCCACTATGGACTGGACACTCACTATTATGTTAGATCCACTATGGACTGGACTTTCACTATTATGTTAGATCCACTATGGACTGGACTCTCACTATTATGTTAGATCCACTATGGACTGGACTTTCACTATTATGTTAGATCCACTATGGACTGGACTTTCACTATTATGTTAGATCCACTATGGACTGGACTCTCACTACTATGTTAGATCCACTATGGACTGGACTCTCACTATTATGTTAGATCCACTATGGACTGGACTCTCACTATTATGTTAGATCCACTATGGACTGGACTCTCACTACTATGTTGGATACACTATGGACTGGACTCGCACTACTATGTTGGATCCACTATTGACTGGAGTCTCACTACTATGTTAGATCCACTATGGACTGGACTCTCACTATTATGTTAGATCCACTATGGACTGGACTCTCACTATTAAGTTAGATCCATTATGGACTGGACTCTCACTACTATGTTAGATCCACTATGGACTGGACTCTCACTATTATGTTAGATCCACTATGGACTGGACTCTCACACTATTATGTTAGATCCACTATGGACTGGACTCTCACACTATTATGTTAGATCCACTATGGACTGGACTCTCACTATTATGTTAGATCAACTATGGACTGGACTCTCACAATATTATGCTAGATCCACTCGACATCCATTGCACTGGTCGCAAAGGTTTCTGATTGTCATCCCATTGGGTTGAGTTTTTCCTTGCCCTTATGTGGGCTCTGAACCGAGGATGTCGTTGTGGCTTGTGCAGCCCTTTGAGACACTCGTGATTTAGGGCTGTATAAGTAAACATTGATTGATTGATAATCCGAACAGCCGGATTCTAGTCTCATGTATGCAGAACATGTATATATATATTTGGGCTTTCAAACGATGACAATATTTATTTGCGATTAATCACATTGTCCCTCGTTAACTCTGAAATTAATCGCGATTAATCACAGATAGGTGTAATTTTTCACCATTAATAAGTGTAAACTATCGCAACTGTCTATCAACTCTATGTGTTCTCAAATTCATCCGCTTGATTTTATACACCTGTGGCCGGGCCAAGTGATTAGGACACCTGTCAGGTTCAAACACTGATGACATTTATTAAACAGACGAGAAGCAAGGAATCACGCAGAGAGTTACATTTTGCTCAATTGAGGAGGGACGTGTTTTGGGCTGTACTCTAGTTACAGATCCAAACTAAGTTCTAAAAGTCCAGCCCATGTGCCTCCTCTATTTATTTGGGAGGTCCCTGGTTACATCACTGAAGCTGTTGCTGAGGGAAGTGGGGGTAATCTCGACAGCTTCAGTTAGACACAATATATGATTATACAAAAAATGCAAATGTGCTGACAGTCGTGATATCGCCTTGTCTCTGCTCTGTCTGCGTCACGGTACTCGATGTTCGGCCTTGGCAGTCAGCAGGCCGATTCTGGAAACAAACACTGACACGAGACTGGCTTGCAATCTTTTGGATTGCCAGCTTTGCACAGACAAGCGGTATGGCGTAGTGGGTAGAGCGGCCGTGCCAGAAACCTAAAGGTTGCAGGTTCGCTCCCCACCTCTTGATATCCAAATCGCTGCCGTTGTGTCCTTGGGCAGGACACTTCACCCTTGCCCCCGGTGCCGCTCACACTGGTTAATGAATGATGAATGAATGATAGGTGGTGGTCGAAGGGGCCGTAGGCGCAAACTGGCAGCCTCGCTTCCGTCAGTCTACCCCAGGGCAGCTGTGGCTACAAATCTAGCTTACCACCACCAGGTGTGAATGAATGATGGGTTCCCACTTCTCTGTGAGCGCTTTGAGTATCTAATAATAGAAAAGCAAGGTATAAAATCTAATCCATTAAAGAAAAATACAATTTCAGCACAATTGATAATAACTATAGCAATGGCCCTTAAGCATAAGAGTTGTATGATAATATATACATAATTAACTAACTTCCTCCAACCTCAGAGGACAAAACTACGAACAATGGGAGATCGGTCTTTCTGCTCCGCCGCTCCCAGTCTGTGGAACGCTCTCCCTGACCACCTGAGGGCACCACAGACTGTGGATGCATTTAAAAAAGGCTTAAAAACCCTTCTTTTTAAAAAGCCATTTTTTAGATATATGCATACTAGTTCCAGCTATTTGGCTGTTCTAGTTTTTATTTGTATTTATTTGTTATTATCTTTTTATTTTTTTCATTTTTTTAATACCCTGTAGCATTTTGAGGTTGTTTACTCAATGCAAAGTGCTTTTTACAAATAAAATCTATTATTGTTATTATTATTATTCATTATTCTAACAACACCTGATTCTCATCATTTGGATGGGTGGCCAAATACCTTTGGCAATATTGTGTATTCAGGGCAAGTAAATTAAATAATAATTGTATCTTTAATCATGATCATGATTTCTGATTATTACAGAAGGCCCTGCTGGCCCTGACGGCTATTCATGTCGTCAACGTCAGGGCTCTATTGGGACGTTGTCTATTTTTTTGCCTTTGTCTCACATGGTATTAAAATTGAAGGCAAAATTGAAGGATGCGTCTTTTCATGGCAAAAAAAAAAAGGATTTGCAAAATGCACAAACAAAAACATATTGTCACAGTGATACTCACACCGCCCCCGCGCATCATCTCCTCATTGTGGCTTTGACTTAAGCAAGTCATTCGTTAACTGAACCACTAATCAACAGCAAAATATTTGCATGATGCTTGACACAGTCCATTAATCATCCACATCAGCCTGGCAGGCACAATTCCGATAACAGCAAGTAACAGTCAGGACATGTAATGTCCTGACGAATGAAAATACCTTTCTGTCTCTCGGGAAGGTTGCATAAGCGGTCTAATAAACAAGGTTCTCTTATTGATGCGTTTGGAAAGTTAGAAGTAACAGCGTAAACAACTTGTTTGTGATTATTGCCCTCATTTAGAAAGCCAAGCAAGTCTGCACAACTGCCCGTGAAAATATTTTTCATCCTTTCTGAACAACAGCAGCTGAAAGACCCGCATTGAACCAAAACAAGTAATCAGTTTTACAGTTCAAATTGTTCACCGGTTTAATTAAAATGCATTTTTTAAGGTGTCAAAGACGGGTTAGGAAACTATGAAACATATTACCTCTAAGTGTACAACACATTTGTCATTAGCAATTACTCTTCAAAAAATCTGCATTCAAATACACACTTCAGATTTTTAAATTTTTAAATATAATAATAATAATAATAATAATAATAATAGATTTTATTTGTAAAAAGCACTTTACATTGAGTAAACAACCTCAAAGTGCTACAGTGTATTAAAAAAAATAAAAAGATAATAAAAAATAAAATAAAATAAAAACTAGAACAACAAAATAGCTAGAACTAGTATGCATATGTTTTAAAAAAGGCTTTTAAAAAAAAGAAGGGTTTTTAAGCCTTTTTTAAAAGCATCCACAGTCTGTGGTGCCCTCAGGTGGTCAGGGAGAGCGTTCCACAGACCGGGAGCGGCGAAACAGAAAGCCCGGTCTCCCATTGTTCGTAGCTTTGTCCTCGGAGGTTGGAGGAGGTTAGCCTGTCCGGAGCGGAGGTGTCGTGTGGAGGATTTGGGGGTGAGTAGTTCTTTGAGGTAGAGGGGGGCATTTCCATGGAGGCTCTGGTGGGTTAGTAGGGAGACTTTGTATTCAATCCACTATTGATGTGTATTTCTGGTCTTGTTATCCTCGTCCGGACAGAAGGGTGACACGGCAGTGCTGGCTGGATCAAAAAGAGACGTCGGAGACGCTTTACCGAACAAATAGTTGCTTTATCGCAAGCGAGTGTCCTTATACAGGACTGCAGTTCCTGGAGGAGGTCAGGTCAAACATGAGGCGCTAATAACTTGAAGAAGCCAAACCATCAGTTTTATATTCATCCTTCCTGTCTCTGGGTGTGTGCTAAGTCAGGACAGCACACCCTCAGAATCAGAATCAGAATCAAAAATACTTTAATAATCCCCGAGGGAAAATGAACATTTTCAGCACAATCCCATTCAAGAGCGGACAAACATTACGGGGAGACAGAACAGGATCGTTGACGGGTCTGCCAACTCCCGGCTCCACTTACAAATATGGTGAGAAACAGGTAAACACTGTTTTCTTCCGCTTATCCAAGGTCAGGTCGCGGGGGCAGCAGCCTAAGCAGGGATGTCCAGACTTCCCTCTCCCCAGCCACTTCGTCCAGCTCCTCCCGGGGCATCCCGAGGCGTTCCCAGGCCAGCCGGGAGACATAGTCTTCCCAACGTGTCCTGTGTCTTCCCCGTGGCCTCATGCCAGTCGGACGCGCCCTAAACACCTCCCTAGGGAGGCATTCGGGTGGCATCCTGACCAGATGCCCAAACCACCTCATCTGGCTCCTCTCGATGTGGAGGTGCAGCGTCTTTACTCTGAGCTCCTCCCGGATGACAGAGCTTCTCACCCTATCTCTAAGGGAGAGCCCCGCCACCCGGCGGAGGAAACTCATTTCGGCCGCTTGTACCCGTGATCTTGTCCTTTCGGTCATAACCCAAAGCTCATGACCATAGGTGAGGATGGGAACGTAGATCGACCGGTAAATTGAGAGCTCAGCTCCTTCTTCACCACAACGGATCGATACCGCGTCCGTATTCCTGAAGATGCCGCACCGATCTGCCTGTCGACCTCACGATCCGCTCTTCCCTCACTCGTGAACAAGACTCCCAGGTACTTGAACTCCTCCACTCGGGGCAAGATCTCCTCCCCAACCTGGAGATGGCACTTCACCCTTTCCCGGGCGAGAACTCGGACTTGGAGGTGCTGATTCCTAGGGAGGCATTCGGGTGGTATCCTGACCAGATGCCCAAACCACCTCATCTGGCTCCTCTCCATGTGGAGGAGCAGTGGCTTTACTTTGAGCTCCTCCCGGATGGCAGAGCTTCTCACCCTATCTCTAAGGGAGAGCCCCGCCACCCGGCGGAGGAAACTCATTTGGGCCGCTTGTACCCGTGATCTTGTCCTTTCGGTCATACCCCAAAACTCATGACCATAGGTGAGGATGGGAACGTAGATCGACCGGTAAATTGAGAGCTTTGCCTTCCGGCTCAGCTCTTTCTTCACCACAACGGATCGATACAGCGTCCGCATTACTGAAGACGCCACACCGATCCGCGTGTCGATTTCACGATCCACTCTTCCCTCACTCGTGAACAAGACTCTTAGGTACTTGAACTCCTCCACTTGGGGCAAGGTCTCCTGCCGAACCTGGAGATGGCACTCCACCCTTTTCCGGGTGAGAACCATGGACTCGGACTTGGAGGTACTGATTCTCATCCCGGTCGCTTCACACTCGGCTGCGAACCGATCCAGTGAGAGCTGAAGATCTTGGCCAGTTGAAGCCATCAGGACCACATCGTCTGCAAAAAGCAGAGACCTAATCCTGCAGCCACCAAATAAGGTACGTATAAACCAAATTGTTAGTCAGTGGGGATCGGCTTTCGTGCTAGGCATCGAAAGGCACGATCACGTCCTTTTCACAGAAATCGGACGATACTGATCGATTTAAGTTCGAAAAGACCATCAAATATTAGATATACTAGACTACTGCAACGCACTTCTTGTTGGGATCCCCAGCAAGAACATCCAGAAGCTGCAGTACTTACAGAATAGCGCTGCTAGGATCCTGATGAGAGTGCGGAAATATGACCATATCACACCAACTCTCAATCCCTTCGCTGTTCCACTCAGGATTGAATTCAAAGTCTCCCTACTAACCCACCAGTGCCTCCATGGAAATGCCCCCCTTCTACCTCAAAGAACTACTCACCCCCAAATCCTCCACACGACACCTCCGCTCCGGACAGGCTAACATCCTCCAACCTCCGAGGACAAAGCTACGAACAATGGGAGACCGGGCTTTCTGCTCCGCCGCTCCCAGTCTGTGGAACGCTCTCCCTGACCACCTGAGGGCACCACAGACTGTGGATGCTTTTAAAAAAGGCTTAAAAACCCTTCTTTTTAAAAAAGCCTTTTTTTTTTTTTTTAGATATATGCATACTAGTTCTAGCTATTTGGCTGTTCTAGTTTTTATTTTTATTTGCTTTTTATTATCTTTTTATTTTTATTTTTTTTAATACACTAGCACTTTGAGGTTGTTTACTCAATGTAAAGTGCTTTTTACGAATAAAATCTATTATTATTATTATTATTATTATTATTATTACTGTCATTGTCCTTTTCTCCCCCACTGTATTTTTCATGAAATGCAGACTAGCAGACGCTAAGCAAATTATCTTGGCTTTAATTCACAATGCATTGCATGATTATGGTAATGGCTTTTTTGGAAGGTAGAAATCGTGTTTAAAAAAAAACTAAAAAAAAGTTGAGTCTGGAAGATAATTCCCCAAATAAGAAACATTGAAGAGGCGTACAAGCTTCCGAGTGCATGTCGGTGTATGTTCTGCCAACACGTGAGTGTTGTTTTTGATGGCGCTCGACAGAAACAAACAAGGGATCGGATTTATTCCGAATGAGCGATCGGGGGCATCGATTCACCGCAACAAGGAGGAGGAACAAGAAAACGCACTCAGTGCTCATTATTATTTGAGCGGCGTCGTGATCCCTTGACAAAAATGTCAGAGTTAATAATTTCTTTCCTTAAAGTTCTGTCCACGTAAAGACTGTCCTGAAAAATTGGGATATTTTTTTTTTCCCTACACTTTTTAAAAAGAAGAACGTGGGATTTTTCCAGCCGTTCTGACACATGTTAATGATGTGTGTCGGGGAAAGTTCTAGAACTGCTGTCACAAAAAACTACACGTTTTCCTTTTTCGCAGTAATTCTCCGGCTTTCTCTGCCACTTCTAGGATTCTCCCGCAGCGTTGTGGTTTTCATACGTCTAGGACTGCATTCCTTAGTGGACCGAATCTGATTTTTTTCAAAATCCGATTTTTTCCAGCTGACTCTTTAGATTACAAATAATATATGATATTTATCAGGGTATCAATCCGATACCAAGTTGTTACAAGGTTGTACAATGGTCATAGTGAAAGTTCTCCTGGGTCCAAGGATGCATTTCCTTAGTTTATAAACATAGTATAAGTTTAAGTGAAGTGAAGAGAATTATATTTATAGTATTAATGCTGTATAAAAGACTATTTATGTTATACACATGTGAATAATGCTGTATAATAGACTGTATATATGTTATTCACATGTAAATAATGCTGTATAATAGACTGTATTTATGTTATTCCCATGTGAATAATGCTGTAAAATATACTGTATTTATGTTATTCACATGTAAATAATTCTGTATAATAGACTGTATTTATGTTATTCACATGTGAATAATGCTGTATAATAGACTGTATTTATGTTATTCCCATGTGAATAATGTTGTATAATATACTGTATTTATGTTATTCACATGTGAATAATGCTGTATAATAGACTGTATTTATGTTATTCACATGTGAATAACGCTGTATAATAGACTGTATTTATGTTATTCACATGTGAATAATGCTGTATAATAGACTGTATTTATGTTATTCACATGTAAATAATTCTGTATAATAGACTGTATTTATGTTATTCACATGTGAATAATGATGTATAATAGACTGTATTTATGTTATTCCCATGTGAATAATGTTGTATAATATACTGTATTTATGTTATTCACATGTGAATAATGCTGTATAATAGACTGCATTTATGTTATTCACATGTGAATAACGCTGTATAATAGAGTGCATTTATGTTATTCACATGTGAATAATGCTGTATAATAGACTGTATTTATGTTATTCACATGTGCATAATGCTGTATATAGACTGTATTTATGTTATTCACATGTGAATAATGCTGTATAATAGACTGTATTTATGTTATTCACATGTGAATAACGCTGTATAATAGACTGCATTTACGTTATTCACATGTGAATAATGCTGTATAATAGACTGTATTTATGTTATTCACATGTAAATAATTCTGTATAATAGACTGTATTTATGTTATTCACATGTGAATAATTATGTATAATAGACTGTATTTATGTTATTCCCATGTGAATAATGTTGTATAATATACTGTATTTATGTTATTCACATGTGAATAATGCTGTATAATAGACTGTATTTATGTTATTCACATGTGAATAATGCTGTATAATGGACTGTATTTATATTACTCACATGTGAATAATGCTGTATAATAGACTGTATTTATATTATTCACATGTGAATAATGCTGTATAATGGACTGTATTTATATTATTCACATGTGAATAATGCTGTATAATAGACTGTATTTATATTA
>NC_084751.1:43526020-43640280 GCF_033978785.1 Entelurus aequoreus
CTATATCTATATATACATATATATATATATATATATATATATATATATATATATATATATATATATATATATATATATATATATATATATATATATATATATATATATATATATATATATATATGTAACACACACACTAGCCCACAGATGAAATTTTACCGACCAATGAATGAATCAATCAAACTTTATTTATAAATCAACGTTGCATCCTTGAGTAAAGGCTGATACCAATAACGAGCCAATATAATATCAGCATGAATCATATATACTTTCATGACTTAATAATTAAAACCTGACATTAGTCACCACCAAGGTCATAAAGGGTGAGTGTTTGGCCTAAAATATATGTTGCAATATACTGCATATTGAAGCCTTTTGCATTGACGGTATACATTAAGGCTATGTATCATGGCCAATTTCCCAAATCGATTTTGATTTGTAAGTGGTTAAAAGGGTAAAAAACAAAAATAAACAAAGCCAAGACAATATTTCCTCCATTGGCCAGCCCGCTTCTGGCAATGACGCTTTGCAATATCTACACGTACTCACTCAGTAAATGCTTATAATATTAGGTCAAGTTAAAGACTCCAGTGTGTGTTGTGGGCTTGATTTACACAGCAGATAGAAGCATTTATTTCCAATTTAGTGCTCATACAATATATAAATTCTTCTCATATTTAGACCAAAGCTCAAGGCCTTACAACCCCAGCAAGTCATGTCCTTGTTTTGTAATAGTATGACTCGTTTTTGTGTATTGACCCCACGTGAGCTAGCCCCAGAGCATGCATGCATAAGAAACTGATTCTGATCTGAGAATTTTTTTTGCAATTTTAAACAATTAAACAGTACAACATATCTGTGAAAAGGGAGTGTGATCGGCGCGCTTGTAGGAGGAAAAGGTCACCGCCTCTGTCCATGGTGCTGAAAATAGATCGACATCAGACGGGGCGTGGCATGTGCTGACGGCGAGACACAACTGGCAGATGATTAGATTGCACAGGTGTTAATCTAATCATCTGTTGTCTTTAACAGTGAGCGGCCGGGTGAAGGAGGGAGAGGAGCACTGGTGAGACTGAAAAGTCTGGACAACATACGAGTGAAAACTGGAGAAAAACCTTAAACCTTTGTTTAACCCTGCACAACTGGCTTCCAGAGTGTATATCCGTGAGTCTGTGAGTATGCAAAGCTTACAATATCCTTTTGAAGATGACCATTCATTGGTTTGAATTAAATCATATTAATGGCTGCAAATTTTTGAAACACTAACACATTCATTAAGTGTTCTTTCAGTCTAAACCAGGGGTGTCCAAAGTGCGGCCCGGGGGCCATTTGCGGCCTGCAGGTAATATTTTAACGGCCCCGCGGCACATTCTAAAAATACGATTAAAAAAATAAAAAACATAAAAAGTGGTATAAAAGAGCAAACAGGTGAAATGTAACAAGAACATGTTGCAATGTTCACTCTAATAACACAAAGCTGCAATGCAGGCTGTTTCTTTCTTTAACAAATAATAATGAATCAAAATCAATGTCATTATGAATTATTGACCTATTCAAAGCTCCAATTACGTCACATTAAATATTCCACTTTGGAATATTTTTTGGGGAAAATATTTTGTGTCTGCCATATAAAAAACTAAGCTGTTTTGTTTAAAGAAGGGCCTAAAACGAACAAACAAAAAACATAAACAACAACAAAAGTTATAATTGACGGATAGATCTGAAGTTGATCTTGAGACTATTGTGTTAAAAGTAAAAAAAAAAAGTATGATTTATTTTTAAATACTTTACTGAGCAGGACCCTTTTGGATCCCCAAAAATTTTAGTGGGACTTTTTTTTTTTAAGTGTCTATTTAAGTTGTTCAAAAATAATAATGAATTAATGTTGTTATGAGTTAGGCCAGTGATTTTCAACCACTGTGCCGCGGCACACTAGTGTGCCGTGAGATATTGTCTGGTGTGCCGTGGGACATTACGCAACTTCACCTATTGGTCCAAAAAATATTTTTTGCAAATCAATAATCATAATAATGTGCCGTTGTCTAGTGCCTGTGCGGTGTAGAGCTTGGCAGGGTAATCTTGTAATACTCCATACCAGTAGGTGGCAGCAGGTAGTTCATTGCTTTGTAGAAGTGGGAACACGTCAAGGATGGTTTGTCGTGATCCCAATATGCAGAGCACAGCAGGAGACAGCGTGCAGGTAAAAAGATATGTAAAGCTTAAACCAAAATTAGGAAAAGGCACTGAAGCTTAGGGATGGCTATGTAAAACAAAAGTAAAACTGAACTGGCTACAAAGTCAACAAAAACAGAATGCTGGACGACAGCAAAAACTTACAGCGTGTGGAGCAAAGACGGCGTCCACAAAGCACATCCCGTACATGACATGACAATCAACAATGTCCCCACAAAGAAGGATAGCGTACGCACAACTTAAATAGTCTTGATTGCCAAAACAAAGCAGGTGCGGGCAATAGCACTCAAAGGAAGGCGTGAAGCTGCTACAGGAGAACCAAACAGGAAAAGTCACCAAAATAACAGCGCAAGACAGGAAGTAAAGCACTACACACAGGAAACAACAACAAACTCAAAATAAGGCAAGACAACCTGGTGGAGTTTCATTTTTTTAACTTTTTCTGCTAGTGGTGTGCCTCCGTATTTTTTTGATGAAAAAAATGTGCCTTGGCTCAAAAAAGGTTGAAAAACACTGAGTTAGGCTATGAACTCCAATTATTATATAATCTCAAATATTCCACTTTAAAATGTTATTGGGGGAAAATATTGCATATTTTGTGTTTTTTTTCCATTAAAAAAACTGGGTTTTCTTTGACAAAAAGAGCATACAACTTAAATCTTGAAAAAAAACACTTTATATTGACAGATATACCTAATGTTGATCTGGAGATTTAGACCTTGAATAATAATAATAATACTAAATAATGACACATTTTTTATATATTTTTTTACCTAAACCCTTTGGGGTCCCCAGGATCAAGCCTGAGTGGAGGCCTAAATGTATATGTTTTTATACATATATTGTATTGTTTTTTAAAATAAAAAATATCAAAATGGCCCCGGCTTGCTTTGATATTTCAGTGTGCGGCCCTCAGTGGAAAAAGTTTGGACACCCCTGGTCTAAACAGAAGCGAACAAAGACATATGGTATACTGTAGGTACAGTAGATATACACCCAGTGTGCTAAGGGGTCTTTTGAAATCACAAAAGCACCTGATTGGAGCTCCATAGAAATATGTTTCTATTAAGGAGGCTACTGAACATATGCTGTTATTAAATATTTAATTGCCACAGACTCATTGAATGAGCTTGCTCTGCATGAGACCGTAAATTAACACTGAACGTTATGTTCTGTGCGAAAACATCACAAGCACGAGGGCAAGGATCTCACAGAAAACTATTTTAAACATCCGTGGTGCCGAAAGTGGTGCTTTCAACAGTTTTTTTTAAATATACTTTTTTATTTAAAAAAGAAAACTTTGGCAAAAATCTTTACAATAATGTAATGAATTTAAATGAAACTACCGTACTTCAAGTTGAGGGCTTTTCTCAGCATTTGAGATCAAACAAGGGATTAATTACATTACCCCACCACTGATTATAATTCCTCGCTCTTTTTTTTAGTAGAAAATATTTTTATCGTATCCATTGATATACTAACTGGCTGATTTCTTCAGTTATTAGGGACCGCAATGTCCCTTTGGGACAGAGGACCCTATTGTATTTTGTCCGTTGTATTACTATTCCGCCGCCTCTTTGAGCTGTAATTTGACCCCCTTAACATGCTTCAAAACTCACCATATTGGACACACACATCAGGACTGGCGAAAATTGCCATATAATCAAAAAAACCAGACCCCAAAACTCAAAATTGCGCTCTAGCGCCCCCTAGGAAAAAACACAGACAAAACTGCTTGTAACTTCCGGTAGGAATGTCATAGAGACATGAAACAAATACCTCTATGTAGGTCTGACTTAGACCTAGATTTCATACACTGACATCTTTCAGCAAAAATCAACAGGAAGTTGGCAATTCCCCCTTCAAAAGAAAAGTTTACTAAAAACAGTCACTTTTGCCTCTTTGAGCTGTAATTTGACCCCCTTAACATGCTTCAAAACTCACCATATTTGACACACACATCAGGACTGGCGAAAATTGCGATATAATCAAAAAAACCAAACCCCAAAACTCAAAATTGCGCTCTAGCGCCCCCTAGGAAAAAACACAGACAAAACTGCTTGTAACTTCCGGTAGGAATGTCATAGAGACATGAAACAAATACCTCTATGTAGGTCTGACTTAGACCTAGATTTCATACACTGACATATTTCAGCAAAAATCAACAGGAAGTTGGCAATTCCCCCTTCAAAACAAAAGTTTACTAAAAACAGTCCCTTTTGCCTATTTGAGCTGTAATTTGGACTAACACTGGACACAAGTATTGGGACACTTAGGACTAACACTGGACAAAAGTATTGGGACACTAAGGACTAACACTGGACAAACGTATTGGGACACTTAGGACTAACACTGGACAAAAGTATTGGGACACTTAGGACTAACACTAGACACAAGTATTGTGACACTTAGGGCTAACACTAGACAAAAGTATTGGGACACTTAGCACTAACACTGGACAAAAGTATTTGGACACTTAGGACTAACACTAGACAAAAGTATTGGGACTCTTAGGACTAACACTAGGCAAAAGTATTGGGACACTTAGGACTAACAGTAGGCAAAAGTATTGGGACACTTAGGACTAACACTGGACAAAAGTATTGGGACACTTAGGACTAACAGTAGACAAAAGTATTGGGACACTTAGGACTAACACTGGACAAAAGTATTGGGACACTTAGGACTAACACTGGACAAAAGTATTGGGACACTTAGGACTAGCACTAGACAAAAGTATTTGGACACTTAGGACTAATACTAGACAAAAGTATTGGGACACTTAGGACTAACACTGGACAAAAGTATTGGGACACTTAGGACTAACACTAGACACAAGTATTGTGACACTTAGGGCTAACACTAGACAAAAGTATTGGGACACTTAGGACTAACACTGGACAAACGTATTTGGACACTTAGGACTAACACTAGGCAAAAGTATTGGGACACTTAGGACTAACACTAGACAAAAGTATTGGGACACTTAGGACTAACACTGGACACAAGTATTGGGACACTTAGGACTAACACTAGACAAAAGTATTGGGACACTTAGGACTAACACTAGGCAAAAGTATTGGGACACTTAGGACTAACAGTAGGCAAAAGTATTGGGACACTTAGGACTAACACTGGACAAAAGTATTGGGACACTTAGGACTAACACTAGACACAAGTATTGTGACACTTAGGGCTAACACTAGACAAAAGTATTGGGACACTTAGGACTAACACTAGACAAAAGTATTGGGACACTTAGGACTAACATTGGACAAAAGTAGTGTGACCCCAGGATACTGGGAAGGTAGGTAATGTGCAGGTAAAGATATGTTGAATTGGTAAAGGCAGGAAACACCAGCAAAAGTCGGTCCCGTCCATCGCTGCTTGCAGCTTTAATTTCAATTAGTGTTCAAATTGTGCCTTTTTCCTGATGTCTCTAATGAGTGTCTGATTCCTTTTTCAAGCAAATCATCTCTAAGTGCAAATGTATGCACTCCACACCGTCTGAGCTCCTGGGGAATAGACACTCTTATGATAACATTCAGTTTGATGATGCAAGGAGGTCGTGGAAGTGGAAGCTGTAAAAAATATAGGCGGGCCTTTTTCTGTAATCCATAAAAAAAAAAACATTTCTTCCTCTCGTGAGAGCTCTTCCTTGGGAAAAAAAAGTGGTTGGTAAATTGGCATGAACGTGAGAGCTGCCACAAGCCGTGAATATCTCGAGTAATCACGGTCCGCCTCCCGTCCCTGCTAATTATTTGATGTACTGTATAACGTCTCAACAGCCATGATGGAGGACATGCCGAGAGGTTCATTAGAGACTAAGCTATGCCGTGTCCCTGACATCAACGGGTGCGCCGCTGATTAGCGAGATCATTCGCCCTCCGTAGATATTAATCTAAACTCGGTGCTGGACGTGACTCACCGCACACAAGATGTAAGGATGGGGAGGTTGCAATGTAAAGGAAATATGCTTAAACATAGGATAAATTCATTAGTGTATCATAAGGATTTTGCTCTCTTTGCACCATCAGTGTGTGTGAATGTGACGTACAAAACCCCAAACCAGTGAAGTTGTCACGTTGTGTAAATGGTAAATAAAAACAGAATACAAAGATTTGCAAATCCTTTTCAACTTATATTCAATTGAATAGACTGCAAAGACAACATATTTAGAGTTCGAACTGGGAAACTTGTTTTTTTTTGTGCAAATAATCATTAACTTAGATTTGTAATGGCAACAACACAATGGTCTATTTTCGATCGGTTTTCATATATAAGGCGCACCGGATTATAAGGCGCATTAAAGGGGTAATATAATTATTATTTGTTTCTAAATGTAAAATACTTCCTTGTGGTAGTCCCCAACCACCGGACTGAATCGCGGACCGATTGGTACCGGGCCGCGCAAGAAATAAAAAAAAATATATATAAAAAATAATAATAATAATAATAATAATTGTATTAAATCAACATAAAAAACACAATATATACATTATATATCAATATAGATCAATATCAATATAGATCAATACAATCTGCAGGGATACAGTTCCCAGCCGAGTCATACCAAAGACTATAAAAATGGGACCCATAACCTCCCTGCTTGGCACTCAGCAACACGGGTTGGAGTTGGGGGTTAAATCACCAAAATGATTCCCGGGCGCGGCGCCGCTGCTGCCCACTGCTCCCCAAGGGGATGGGTCAAATGCAGAGGACAAATTTCACCACATCTAGTGTGTGTGTGACAATCATTGGTACTTTAATCTTTAATCTTTAAGCACACATGATTGTATATCTTAATGAAAAAAAATCAAAAAAAAAATCAACCCCTCTCACCCCCCCGGTCCGTGGGACACATCTTCAAGCGTTGACCGGTCCCCAGCTACAAAAAGGTTGGGGACCACTGGTCTACATAACAAGTAATGGTGGTTCTTTGGTCAAAATGTTGCACGAATGATGTTTTACAGATGTTTTTCAAGCCGCTTTCTGACGGTATTGTGGGCGGGTCTTATTTACGTGGTTCACCTTCGACGGCGTCTTCTCCCCGTCATCTTTGTTGTAGCGGTGTAGCGTGCAATGACGGGAGTGGAAGAAGTGTCAAAAGATGGCGCTAACTGTTTTAATGACATTCAGACTTTACTTCAATCAATAACGGAGCAGCATCTCCTAATCCGTGGCTCACTAGTGCAACAACAAAATGTGTCCCGTGAAAAAACGTCCGACCGGAACTCTCTAATAACTAAAGTTCCTTGGGTGAATAATGTTAACTCACTACACCGGTATGTTTTAGCACTTTCATGGCGAGTTTACTGACAGATATAAGTAAGAACTTTACACTACTTTATATTAGAAATGGCAACAGCGGAGGATGAATGTCCCATAACAAGAAGATAGACAAAAAAGAAGAAGCTTATCAACTACGGTGTCGGCACAAACTAAAAAGGCGGATTACGCAAATTTTCAGGACTTATGCAGATCCCAAATACAGATCAGCAAGTACCAGAAGGTAAGTAAAGTTGCTTTTGCATAATATTGCGAAACAAAACGCCAGATTATATGTCTTACTTTATACACACACCATAATAATACTCCTATGTTGAAGCACAGTACAATCCATCAAGCGGTGTGGCACCATAGCTTACCAAAGTCGTACTAAAACATGTTGATAGATTTTTGAGTGCCGTGTGTAATGTCCTATATTCTCAATGGAACATATAACATTTTGGTCTTGTTTACTTGAGTCATATTGCAGTCTACACATATCTCTTATGTGTGACTGCCATCTACTGGTCACACTTATCATTTCACCATGTACCAAATAGGTCGGTAAGCACAAACACAATTATTCCGTACATTAGGCGCTACGGGTTATAAGGCGCACTGTCGAGTTTTGAGAAAATGAAAGGATTTAAAGTGCGCCCTATAGTCCGAAAAATACGGTACTTGCCTTAAAGGATGTCACCCCGGGTCCCCAGAGTCGGGACCTGGGGTGGACCGCTCGCCTGTGCATCGGTTGGGGACGTCTCTGCGATGCTGACCCGTCTCCGCTCGGTATGGTCTCCCGCTGGCCCCACTATGGACTGGACTCTCACTATTATGTTAGATCTACTATGGACTGGACTCTCACACTATTATGTTAGATCCACTATGGACTGGACTCTCACACTATTATGTTAGATCCACTATGGACTGGACTCACACTATTATGTTAGATCCACTATGGACTGGACTCCCACACTATTATGTTAGATCCACTATGGACTGGACTCTCACTATTATGTTAGATCTACTATGGACTGGACTCTCACACTATTATGTTAGATCCACTATGGACTGGACTCTCACACTATTATGGTAGATCCACTATGGACTGGACTCTCACTATTATGTTAGATCCACTATGGACTGGACTCTCACTATTATGTTAGATCGACTATGGACTAGACTCTCACACTATTATGTTAGATCCACTATGGACTGGACTCTCACTATTATGTTAGATCCACTATGGACTGGACTCTCACACTATTATGTTAGATCCACTATGGACTAGACTCTCACACTATTATGTTAGATCCACTATGGACTGGAATCTCACTATTATGTTAGATCCACTATGGACTGGACTCACACTATTATGTTAGATCCACTATGGACTGGACTCTCACTATTATGTTAGATCTACTATGGACTGGACTCTCACACTATTATGTTAGATCCACTATGGACTGGACTCTCTCACTATTATGTTAGATCTACTATGGACTGGACTCTCACACTATTATGTTAGATCCACTATGGACTGGACTCTCACACTATTATGTTAGATCCACTATGGACTGGACTCTCACTATTATGTTAGATCTACTATGGACTGGACTCTCACACTATTATGTTAGATCCACTATGGACTGGACTCTCACTATTATGTTAGATCCACTATGAACTGGACTCTCACTATTATGTTAGATCCACTATGGACTGGACTCTCACACTATTATGTTAGATCCACTATGGACTGGACTCTCACTATTATGTTAGATCTACTATAGACTGGACTCTCACACTATTATGTTAGATCCACTATGGACTGGACTCTCACACTATTATGTTAGATCCACTATGGACTGGACTCTCACTATTATGTTAGATCCACTATGGACTGGACTCTCACTATTATGTTAGATCGACTATGGACTGGACTCTCACACTATTATGTTAGATCCACTATGGGCTGGACTCTCACTATTATGTTAGATCCACTATGGGCTGGACTCTCACACTATTATGTTAGATCCACTATGGACTGGACTCTCACACTATTATGTTAGATCCACTATGGACTGGACTCTCACTATTATGTTAGATCCACTATGGACTGGACTCACACTATTATGTTAGATCCACTATGGACTGGACTCTCACTATTATCTTAGATCCACTATGGACTGGACTCTCACTATTATGTTAGATCCACTATGGACTGGACTCTCACTATTATGTTAGATCCACTATGGACTGGACTCTCACTATTATGTTAGATCCACTATGGACTGGACTCACACTATTATGTTAGATCCACTATGGACTGGACTCTCACTATTATCTTAGATCCACTATGGACTGGACTCTCACTATTATGTTAGATCCACTATGGACTGGACTCTCACTATTATGTTAGATCCACTATGGACTGGACTCTCACTATTATGTTAGATCCACTATGGACTGGACTCTCACTATTATGTTAGATCCACTATGGACTGGACTCTCACTATTATGTTAGATCCACTATGGACTGGACTCTCACTATTATGTTAGATCCACTATGGACTGGACTCTCACTATTATGTTAGATCCACTATGGACTGGACTTTCACAATATTATGCTAGACCCACTCGACGTCCATTGCATCCGGTCTCCCCGAGAGGGGGGTTGGGGGGGTTACCCACATCTGCGGTCCTCTCCAAGGTTTCTCATAGTCATTCTCATCGATGTCCCACTGGGTTGTGAGTTTTTCCTTGCCCTTATGTGGGTGCTGAACCGAGGATGTCGTTGTGGCTTGTGCAGCCCTTTGAGACACTTGTGATTTAGGGCTATATGAATAAACATTGATTGATTGAATGATTGATTCATTCATTGAGAACAGCAGTTTCTTTCAAAATGCAGCTTATTTTTACACTTAACAACCCTATCCCGAGGCCAGGGTTAAACCCTTTCGCGGGCTTGATCCGGCCCGGGGACTCCATGTTTGACATCCCTGTTTGTAGCCAGTGGATCCAAGACAGGAACTTGCTGTTGGGGCTTAGGCACACACACACCTGGGATGTTCTATATAAAATAACCTCTCCATCTTTTAAAAAAGAAGAAAAAAAACACGCATTTATCATTTATGATGCTTTAGTTTACCCTCATTTTACCCCTCAGTGGTGCCGCTTGTCACCTGTTTTACATTTCTTACTCCTCTCTTGTCACAAGGACATCTCTTTGGAAGTCTTTTAAAAGTCACGTGCCAACAGCGTTGATTAACTTCAGCAAGAGCAACAACTGAAAGCACCGGAGGCGATTGTATTCCTGTTCCCCGCATTAACATGCACGCGGCAAACCAATAAGGGCCCCCGGGATACACCGCACATCTGTCCCTGCAGGAGGACTGAACGGAGTAGCAACATCAAAGATATCACCACTCTTTGTCATCATCTGAGGGTCGTTTGCTCAGTTAAAATGAACGACTGGCTTTAGAAATGGGTGTTTTCAAAGTAAAAGCACACAATGTCAAAGGGGTAAAAATGAGTCACTTAAAACCAAAAGGTAGATATTGTCTTTTGGATGTCCTTTTATGATTGCTTTAGGAATACATTACATGGGTGTCATTATTGAACGTTTAGATTTTTAAACTAGGACTGTCAAACATTTAAAATATTTCATCGCAATTAATCATAGTTTGTTCATAGTTAACTCTAAATAATTTGCGATTCATCGCAGGTAAATGTAATTTTTCACCATTAATAAGAGTACAGTAGACGTATGATTTTCAATCAATCAATCAATCAATGTTTATTTATATAGCCCTAAATCACAAGTGTCTCAAAGGGCTGCACAAGCCACACCGACATCCTCGGTTCAGATCCCACATCAGGGCAAGGAAAAACTCAACCCAGTCTCTAGGGGAGACCGGTGTAATGGACGTCGAGTGGGTCTAGCATAATATTGTGAAAGTCCAGTCCATAGTGGGTCTAACATAATAGTGAGAATCCAGTCCATAGTGGATCTAACATAATAGTGAGAGTCCAGTCCATAATGGATCTAACATAATAGTGAGAGTCCAGTCCATAGTGGATCTAACATAATAGTGTGAGAGTCCAGTCCATAGTAGATCTAACATAATAGTGTGAGAGTCCAGTCCATAGTGGATCTAACATAATAGTGAGAGTTCAGTCCATAGTGGATCTAACATAATAGTGTGAGAGTCCAGTCCATAGTGGATCTAACATAATAGTGTGAGAGTCCAGTCCATAGTGGATCTAACATAATAGTGAGAATCCAGTCCATAGTGGATCTAACATAATAGTGAGAGTCCAGTCAATAGGGGATCTAATATAATAGTGAGGGTCCAGTCCATAGTGGATCTAACATGGAAATGGGCCACAGCCTGCCCAGCTTCCCCAGGATGACATCACAGACCAGGATTTTTTTTTTCTGAATTCTTTTTCTTTCGATCACCCGCCTCCAACCAAAGACTCTAAATCAATGATTGAATATTACCAAGACATGTTTTTAGAAATCCGATCCTGTCAATCACAGTCACCTAGTTCTCATGCGCCGCCACCAGGACTCAAGTCACGCCCAAGTAAAAAAAAAATTCTTTTTTTTCACCCACAAAAGCCCAAGTGGGGGGGAAGGAAAGACATTTTGGACAATTTAAAGGGGAGGATTCTGCCCCCCTCCTGACCTCCTTCCACCCACCCCAAAAGACTGTTCCAGACCGCGGGGAGCACGTCTGGTATCTGCTCCTTGAGGGGGGGGGGGGGGGGGGGGGGGGCTAGGGCTGGGAATTGTTCAGGTGGGGTGGCTCAGCATCACCACGCCAAGCCACAACTTCCGGTTCGGCCACCACCACCAGTCTTTCGTCACGCCAAGCCACAGCCTCCAGCACGGCCGCCACCACCAGTCTTTCGACCTGCCAAGCCACAGCCTCCAGCACGGCCGCCACCACCAGTTTTTCATCCCCCAGCTAGGCCACCTCCACCTGCACCACGTCAAGTTCCACGGCAGGCTCCAGTACCCCCACCACGCCAAGCGCCACGCCAAGCTCCGGTACCTGTTCCATGCCGCCCGTGGCAGCTCCACGCCACCAAGTGCCACCCGTGGCAGCTCCACGCCGCCAAGTGCCGCCCGTGGCAGCTCCACACCGCCAAGATCCTCCAAGCCAAGACCAAGACCCTCCAAGCCAAGACCAAGACCCTCCAAGCCAAGACCAAGACACCACAAGACAAGACCAAGACACCCCAAGCCAAGACCAAGACCCTCCAAGCCAAGACCAAGACCCTCCAAGCCAAGACCAAGACACCCCAAGCCAAGACCAAGACCAAGACACCCCAAGCCAAGACCAAGACCAAGACACCCCAAGCCAAGACCAAGACACCCCAAGCCAGGACCAAGACCCGTCATGCCAGGACGCGCCACGCCAAGCTTTGCCGCACGACCCGCCACGCCAAGCTTCGCCACGCCACGACCCATCACGCCAAGCTTCGCCGCCTGTCACAACGACGACGACAACGCCCCCACCTCCTTGTCGGCCAAGGATGTGGCCATTCCATGGGCGTCCGCCACGCCGGGTACGCCGACCTGCTCGTCGGCCATGAATGTGGCCCTTCCCGGGTCGCCCACCTTGTCAGGTACAGCGGCGGTCTGCGCGTCGCCGCCACCTGATTCTGCCCCGGTGGATTCGGGGACACGTGGTCTGGCGACCCACCGCCAAGTCCCCCTCCCGCCCTCCCATGACTCTTGATCCTGCCTTGTTTTGTTTGTTTTGTACTGCATTTTAATCTTTTGTTTTAAGATTGTGTGATGTGTTTTGTTTGGACCCCAGGAAGAATAGTCTCCACTGCGGTGTAGACTAATGGGGATCCTTAATAAACTAAACTAAACTTCCATGTTTAGATACACATTAATAACACAAATTGTGGATTTTTACGATCATGGTATGACTGTCAAAGATGTTTGGTAATATAATCTGTGATATTTCTACCTGAATAAATGCTTCTGATATTCCAAACACTGACGAGAAAGCTCCTCCTCTCTGCAAGCGGCAAAGCGCAATAATAAAATGGTCTTGTCTTCTGAGGAGAACGACTTGCCTTGGCTTTTGGATTTGAAATTTCCATAATGGCCCTCCTTTTCTTTGTGCATTTCTGCTGGCTATTTTTGAGCTTGCGGGTCAACAGTAACTGAACGCCATTATGTCTCGGAACGGACCGACGGTCGACGAGGAGTGAATCGCATGTTAATAAAACATTTAGTGCCGCTTTAACTTAAACATTTGAATTCCCCTGCATGTCTGGCATATACAGTAAGTACAACATTATGCTTTCACTTTCACTTTATTAAACCTCTCATTGTAATGCATAATGCAGCGATGCAAGTGTGCAAACAAGCTCAGGGGCTTTGGGGTTATGCAAATTGAATTTGAAGATGAAGTAACACAGACTCATTATTATTAGTGACAACCTCCCATGTCATAATTAATCTCGGCAAATTGGGGTTAAGACATTAACAAGTAAAAAAAATATATCCGAAAAAAGGAGATTGTCTCCAGAAACGAGCTTTTTGTCATTTCTGACTGCAGTATGTGAAAAGTGTTATTCGGTGTCTAATTTGAGTACTATCAGCTTTATTTGCATCCATGAAAAATAATCGTGTCAAGTTAAATCGTTAACATTAATCAGTGAATATACAGATATTTGTGAGGATTTTTTTCTTTAACTTGCAAGCAAAAGTTCGGATAACGGATATTCTTTCATGACGAGGGGTTTTTCGCAACTAACTGCGAGGATTGTTCTCCCAGGAAGCAAACTGACTTTTCCGGACAACGGTAGCAGGTAAGAACATATTTATTATTAACCTAACTACACAGGAAAAGACAGGAACTAAAACAAAAGAAAAGCGTGCCGGTTGCACGAGAGGCTAAGGAACATAAAACTTAATGCGGGAAACATAGACGTAAACATTTAGCCTGAACTATGGACATAAACAAACAAGACTTACTGGACACGGCATGAATCGAACAGCATGAACTATGGCAAGAAACGAGTCAGAACAAAGCAATGTTGCCAGGCCGACTAACTGGCAACCACAGGCTTAAATAATAATCTCCTGATTAAAGCAGGTGTGTGTCCAGAACAAATGAGGCAGGTGAAACTAATGAGTCGCCATGGTGACAAAACAAACAAGGAAGCGCAAACAGGAACTAAAAGAGTCCAAAAAATAACAAAACCCATGATCCAGACCACAGATCATGACATATTCCTGCTTATTAGTTGGCATCGGGAATGTAACAATAAACCCTCATAAGATCCGACAAAAACATCCTGTGTCTCATTTGCTAGCATTAGCTTAGAGCTAGCGAGACAATTTTTTTTTTTTCAAACCAATGAGCAACAAGGACAGTGCTGAAAAAAAAAGAGATATTTAAGAATGAGGAAAGAGATTATCAAAAAAGATTACCAAAGCGAAACGTTTTCCTAATTCCCCCATGTGTTTTTTTAAACTCTTAGATGTAAAAGTTATTTATATAATAGTTATATTTTTAAATCCCTGTCGGTTCCGTGAACTTGCGGCATTTCTTTCACGCGTGTGTCCTTTATTGTCACGGTTTGGTTGCAGCTTGCTGCGAGGTTTGTTCTCCCGGGATGCAAACGGACTACTCCGGACAAGGCTTGCGGGTAGGAACATATTTATTATCAACTCTCAAATAGGTACAAACAAAAAGGCATACAAGGCGAAGGCCCAACGCGGAGCTAAACTAACACTTAGCATAAACTATAACAAGGAAAACTTACTAGCTGTGGCATGAACAAACAAAAACTTACGTATACGAGGCATGAAGCGAACACTTGGCATAAACTTGGAATCACACATGAACCGAACAATGACGCCAGGCCGACTGACTGGCAAAGGCAGGTTTAAATAGTGTCTCTTGATTAGAGCCAGGTGAGCGTCCCGAACACCAGCGGCAGGTGAAAATCATAAGCAACCATGGCAACCAAAACAAACAAGAGTGCACAAAAAACAGGAACTTTCGGAGTTAAACTAACAGAACATAACGAAAACATGATCCGGACCACGGATCATGACCAATGTACAACCTTCAGGTGCACATTGGAGACCCCCCAGTTGACAAATGCTATGTTCACACTCCAAGGCATGATGTCCAATTTGGATGGTGTTCGGGTCTGTGGGACCCATTTTTATTTTTTATTAAAAGAAAAATGATACAATTAATTATTTTTCAAACTGAGACTCACTGACTTCGGCTCATTTTTTGTGAAGAACATATATCAGAATACATATTTAATGACCACACACCATACACCCCCCCCTACACATTTATATTAAATATAAGATGTCCGGGTCCACTGGACCCGGGGCTAATAGAAGTGTGGAAATTGATGTTCTGTGTACCACACACACACACACACACACATATACACACACACACACACACACACACACACACACACACACACACACAGCAGGCCTAGACAGGAGGAGGACAGAGTGTAGGTCCACAGAACATCAGAGGGTCAAATGTGCGAGAAAATGAGAGCAGACAGTGTTGACAAACAATGTTGCAACCTTGTGGGGGAACCGCAGGTGCAGAAACACAAAAGAAGAATCCCTGTGAGATGCAGAAACTGGCAGAGAAATATCCGTGCAACGTTCATATTGTTGTTACTCAGCCAGCGTTTGTGGGTCTTTATGTTAAAATACTGAACAGGTGTTTATTGGGATAAGGTAAACATCTGTTCAGTATTTTAACATAAAAGTGTTTGAAATGCAACGGGTCCATCAGACCCACAAACGCTGGCTGAGTAACAACAATATGAACATTACACAAGGGTTAAATACAGTCTCTTTGTGTAATCGTTCACCTTACCAAAAACAATACGCAGCTTTTAGGTACCGTATTTTTTGGACTATAAGGCTTTTTGCATAATCCTGCTAAGTAATTCATACTAAGATTGTCAAAAATAATGCTTTAATGGCGATGACTAATTTCGTTAATTACCGTATTTGTCAGACTATAAGGCGCACTTAAAATCCCTTTTCCCCCTCAAAACTCAACAATGCGCCTTATAACCCGGTGCGCCTAATGTACGGAATCATTTTGGTTGTGCTTACCGACCTCGAAGCTATTTTATTTGGCATATGGTGAAATAAGTGTGACCAGTAGATGGCAGTCACACATAAGAGATACGTGTGGACTGCAATATGACTCAAGTAAACAACACCAAAACGTTACATGTTCCATTGAAAATATAGAACGTTACACAGGGCGCTCAAAAATCTATGAACATATTTTAGTAGGACTTTGGTAAGCTATGAAGCCGCACCGCTTGATGGGTTGTACTGTGCTTCAACATAGGAGTATTATTATGGTGTGTGTATAAGGTAAGACGTATTATCTGGCGCTTTGTTTCGCAATATTTTGCAAAAGCAACTTATTGTTACAGCGCACACGCAGTCTGTTTCTCCCTCATCTGCGGGAGCACCGAAAGACTGCTGTGAGCTCCACAGGACACGCCCCCGCGCTTGCCGCACAGACCGCGCCCACGCGTCGCCGCAGCCGGAGACAATCTGCTATCAGCGCACCTGGGTCTAACCAGACAAGCAGCATAAGGACCAGTGGACCCAAGGATCCTTGCGGGAACTTAGTTTCTCAATGGTGTACCTACCTTCCGTCGCCCTGAAAGTGAGCTGTGCATCTCACTTCTCCCTGGATCTCCCTCTGGACTCTGACTTCCTCCCTCGTTCCTCGACTACTCGCTCGCCCCGGACTCTGATGTCTCTCTCTGCCCCACGGACCTCACGCAAATCTCGGATCCCTTTTGCGTTGCCCTCTTTGGTTTTGTCTGCTTCCTCATTCAACATTTACGGTAACACTCAACAGCTAATCTACACACATAGTCACACACATAGTCACACACATACGCCCTTGGATTTTGTCACACACCATTCTATAGTTTATTAGTATTGTTTATTATTATTATATATATATATGTTAACTATATATATAATAAGTCATTGAACATAATCCCCTGGTGTCTGTTGCCGTCATCTCCCTTAGTCAAACATACCACTTTCCTTACATTCTGGTACCTGCTGATCTGTATTTGGGATCTGCATAAGTGCTGAAAATTTGCGCATGTCCGCCTTTGTAGTCCGTGGCGACCCCACAGTCAAAGAGCTTCTACTTTTTCTCTATCTTCTTGTTATGGGACATTCATCCTCCGCTGTTGCCATTTCTAATATAAAGTAGTGTAAAGTTCTTACTTATATCTGTCAGTAAACTCGCCATGAAAGTGCTAAAACATACCGGTGTAGTGAGTTTACATTATTCACCCAAGGAACTTTAGTTATTAGAGAGTTCCGGTCGGACGGTTTTTGTTGTTGTGGTTTCCGGATGAGGAGATGCTGCTCCGTTATTGATTGAAGTAAAGTCTGAATGTCATTAAAACAGTTAGCGCCATCTTTTGACACTTCTTCCACTCCCGCCCTTGCACGCTACACCGCTACGACAAAGATGACGGGGAGAAGACGCCGTCGAAGGTGAGCCACGTAAATAAGACCGCCCACAAAACTGTCTGAAAGCAGCCAGAAAAACATCTATAAAACATCATCCATGCATCATTTTGACCAAAGAACCACCATTACATGTTATGTAGACCACAAGGAAGTCTTTTACATTTAGAAAAAAAATCACAATACCCCGAAAGGGTCAAACGGTAGAAAATGGATTGATGGATGACCCTTTTAATGCGCCCTATAGTCGGGTGCGCCCTTTGTAAGAAAATATACCTGACTAGAAACATTCATAGGCATAATCTGGTGCGCCCTATGGTTCGGGAAATACGGTATGTCTAACGTGAACGTAGTAACCTCTGTATTGGTAGCAGTTTTGGCACGATTCAAGGAGTTTGTGCTACCGCAGTCAACATTTATTATTTCACATCGGAGATTAAAGAAGACGTAGTTTGTTACAAAGTCTGTGTGAGTGAGTAGGCAGAGCTGTGGCACCTTAAGTAAGCGCATTATATTTAAAAATATAATATTCTCCCCACTGTTTGTTTTCTGCTCCTTCGCCCATCATTTACTTCCCCACTTGTCTGTTTTGGCAAATAATTGCGGTGTTTATCACCCTTGGGGTGACATATAGGTCAGATCATTCAGACTGCAGTCACATATGTCTGCTACGTATCTGCATGCAGGCGAACACACCTTTGGAAAGGCAAAAAAAAAAGGGCCCCCTTTTGTGAAAATGATTATTCATGCAATAATTATAATGATAATAATCACAGTAGGATATTTTGAACTTATACAGTAACAAATACACACTCTAATGATCGAACTGAATACAATAAGTGTAAATATGTACCTTTACTATATAAATGTATGTACGGTAAACCATTGTTTTGTGTAAAAAATTGGTCATTTATGATTTTATTGTATTTTTCACTGATTTATGGCAGTTGAAACATAAACAGCAACTAATAATGTACAATACATATGTCATGATCTGTGGTCTGGATCATGTTTTTGTTATTTTCTGTTAGTTTTAAGACTCGAATAGTTCCTGTTTGTTTTAGTTTCCATGGCGACTGATTAGTTTCACCTGCCTCATGTGTTCGGGACACACACCTGCTCTAATCAAGAGAATATTATTTAAGCCTGTCTTTGCCAGTTAGTCGTCCTGGCGTCATTTCTTTTTTCATGCCACAGTTTCATGCTCGTTTCATGCCACAGTTTCATGCTCGTTTCATGCCACAGTTTCATGCTCGTTTCATGCCACAGTTTCATGCTCGTTTCATGCCACAGTTTCATGCTCGTTTCATGCCACAGTTTCATGCTCGTTTCATGCCACCGTTTCATGCTCGTTTCATGCCACGGTTTCATGCTCGTTTCATGCCACGGTTTCGTGCTCGTTTCATGCCACAGTTTCATGCTCGTTTCATGCCACGGTTTCATGCTCGTTTCATGCCACAGTTTCATGCTCGTTTCATGCCACAGTTTCATGCTCGTTTCATGCCACGGTTTCATGCTCGTTTCATGCCACAGTTTCATGCTCGTTTCATGCCACGGTTTCATGCTCGTTTCATGCCACGGTTTCATGCTCGTTTCATGCTTAGTTCATGCTGCTCGTTCCATGTCTTATTCCAAGTTTTTTGCGAGTTATTTGTTTCACGCCACGGTAAGTTTTGTTTGTTCTATGCCACAGTTTGGTTAGTTGTTTCATGTCTGTAGTTTCATGTCCTAAGTTTTTGCCTTAGCTTCCGTGTGTGATAGGCACGCTTGCCTTCGGGTTGTTTTCTGTTTTTTGTACCCTTTTGAGTTTTGGAATAATTAAATATGTTCCTACCTTCACGCCTTGTCCGTAATAGTCCGATTGCTTCCCGGGAGAACAAACTTGGCAGTAAGCTGCGAAAACCCCCTCGTTATGACAAAATATACCTCTCCAACTTAAAGGGGAACTGCAATTTTTTTTTTTTAGCATTTTTGCCTGTCATTTGCAATCCTAACGAGGAACTAGAACACATTTTTTAATGCATTCTAGTTGGTGAATAAACGTAACTAAAAGTCAGCTAACACTTTGTGGAGGGGAAGTGCGATCAGCGCGCCTGCAGGAGAAAAGGTCACCGCCTCCGTCAATGGTGTCGAGGGCGGGGCATGTGCGGGACGGCGAGACACATCCGGCAGGGGATTATGTTTCACAGGTGGTACGTGGGGATCTAAATCATCTGTTGTCTTTAACAGTGAGCTGCTAGCGGAGGAGGAAAGGTTGGGAGAGACTGGAGAGAAAAGCTTCTTAAAAGATTGTGCTTGACTATACACGGACAATAAAACTCTGTTAAAACGGCACGCCCGGCTCCTGAGACGTGGTATCTGTGGAACGGGTAGGGATCGAGTTCCACGCATTTGTGCTAATTGGAGTCATTAAATCATTGCTTCTGTTGTGCCCAATAATCAATTTACAGTACATCTTGTGAGCTGAATAATAACCAAGTATTAGCGATATTGTTATTATAAGCCAGACCTGGGCAAATTAAGGCCCAGGGGCCGCATTCGGCCCGTAAAGCTTTTCAATCTGGCCCGCCGGACATTCCCAAATAATTTTTTTAGATCTTTAAGATGGAAAGTGTAGCTGCCATTATGATGTGCAGTGATGTTTTTTTAATGACCGTAAAAGTCTTGAACTATACAAAGTATTTCAATGGTTGGAATCTAAGCTTTTGCATGATATATTAGTTACTATGGTCATCTAATTAGTTACTATGGTCATCTAATTAGTTACTATGGTGCGTTTCACTTGATTGTAAAATATGTCGATGGAGAGGGTATGTGACGTTCATATGTTTTCAATATTCAGTGTTTTATCGTTCGTAGTTAATATTGTACATTCCACATTCTTTATTTGTATATATATATATGTATATATATGTGGAGGGAAGGTGTGGCCAACGCTGCCTGCAGGAGCAAAGGTCTCCACCTCTGTCCATGGTGCTGAGGACAGAGCACCATCAGACGGGGGCGTGGCAGTGCTGACGGCGAGACACAGCTGGCAGGCGATTAGATTTCACATGTGGTACGTGTTAATATAATCATCTGTTGTCTTTAACAGTAAGCGGCCGGGAGCAGGAGGGGAGAGAGGATACGGACGTGGCTGAGAAGTCGCGTCCTGCTGGAGAGAAAACCTTTGGAAAAACATATGATTATTATAACCTTGTTAAAACCTGCACGCTTGGCTCCTGTGCCGTGTCTGACAGTGGGACCGCAAGGACACAACTTCCACAATATAAATATAAATATATATATATATATATACATATATATATATATATATATATATATGTATATATATATATATATATATATATATATATATATATATATATATATATATATATATATATATATATATATATATATATATATATATATATATATATATATATATATACATATATATATATATATATATATATATATATATATATATATATATATATATATATATATATATATATATATATATATCAGTATATATATATATATATATATATATATATATATATATATAAATATATATATATATATATATATATATACTGATATATATATATATATATATATATATATATATAAATATATATATATATATGTATATATATATATATATATATATATATATATATATATATATATATATATATATATATATATATATATATATATATATATATATATATATATATATATAGCTTATTAAAGTAACAAAAACTTAATTTAGAGTTATTTGGACACTCGGGGAACATATTAGGGTTAGGGTTAGGGTTACTAATAAGCAAAAATTCTGAGGTTATTGAGGGAAGACTCTTAGTTAATGGCTTACTGGTTGTATAATAAGGCCTTGCAGAATAAGGCATTAATAAGTACTTAATAATGACTAATTAAGAGCCAATATGTTATGAATTTACATGTTAATAATCAATTAATTTTTTTCCCTCATCAGACAAAACTTTTCGTTTCTTTGGTTGTTTTGCAGCTTCTGAAATGATAGCAGTAATTGCACGTAGACGTTCACATCGACTTCCGTATTATTACCAAATGGAGAAAGGGGGAGTGACGTATGCCATAAATCAAGTCAGCACATTTGTAGTTTTTTGTGTGGCATGGTTCCTGCCACCCTCCTCAAAGTTACTTAGTGCCAGTGAGAGCGATACAGACCCTCTTATTTAACTAGTTGTACGTCGATGTATCATACCAAAAGTTATGAACACATTTTATGGAGGTTGAACAGTTACTTAGTGCTGCTTTAAGACCTACCTTTTATTGAAAATAACTAGTGAATGTGTCTATGTTAGAATAATCATGTATATTTATTATCACACGACTTTAGTATGCTTGAAGTCCGTTGCTATAGTTATTAGCTATTGTGCTCAAGCTGCATTTTTTCTATCTGTGCAAGGACAAAACTTCTTGTCTGAGGGGTGGCCTCAGCTGCAGATGTTATCTTCGTTTTAGCCAAGGACTTCAAGGACCTCAACGAAGATAAGATGACAGCACACAGACGAAGCAGAGACAAGGCAATCACAAAGCCCCAGCACATTCCGTCACGTATTGTGCGTACTGGACCTGCTTTGTATGATATTTTAGAGGCGGCCTCAGTGATGTTGACTGTGGAACTCCTGAATAAATAGAGGGACGCGGGAGCTGTACCTTAGAGCGTAGGGCGAGACTGTGACTAAGTGTGCAGCTCCATGCGTTCTCCTCATGAGCTAAATTGAACTCTGTCTCTGCATGATTTCTTGCTTCTTGTCTGATTAATAGATGTCATCAGTGTTTGAACCTGACAGTCTAATTTGTCTAAATTATTTGCCTGCCTGTCGATACTGTGTTGCTTTCGATGTGACCCCAGGATGCAGAGACAGTAGACGGCGTGGCTGGGACGAAAACATCCTGATTGGCAACAAGGGACAGGTGTGTCCTGGTGGCCAATTAGATTCAGGTGAGGAAGACAGCGCTAGCGACCAGAGATGAAGTGGCAGGAAATGAAAACACACGGGACGTGGAAGCAAGAAAACAAGAGGGCTGGAACGGAAATAACAACAAGCACAGGAAAAGTCCAAAACTGTCATAGAAGAAAATGACAATAACCTCTCTTAGAATGGGTAGCTCAGTCATCATGACACGTACCGTTAGAGCGTAAAATGTATGAAAATGTAAAAAAAGTGATAGAAAAAATATATTTTTGGTTTTAATATAGTTTCTGTAGGAGATTAAACATGACACAAACCTTCCTAATTGTTAGAAACCCCACTGTTTGTATTAAACATGCTTCACTGTAGACAGTATTTGGCGAGCGCCGTTTTGTCCTATTCATTTCGGTCCTTAAACGCACCGTAGTTTGTTTACATGTACGAGTTTTTCCGTCGGTGACACAGAAAGACGTGTTTCTTTGTCACTCCTTCTTTGTCTCATTTTGTCCACCAAATGTTTTATGCTGTACGTGAATGCACGACAATGAGATGTGTTAATGATATTGACTTAAACATGTCACAAACCTTCCTAATTGGTAGAAACCCCACTGTTTGTATTAAACATGCTTCACTGTAGACAGTATTTGGCGAGCGCCGTTTTGTCCTATTCATTTCGGTCCTTCAACGCACCGTAGTTTGTTTCCATGTACGAGTTTTTGCGACGGTGACACAGAAATAAGTGTTTTTTTGTCATTCTTTCTTTGTCTCATTTTGTCCACCAAATGTTTTATGCTGTACGTGAATGCACAACAATGAGATGTGTTAATAATATTGACTTAAACATGTCACAAACCTTCCTAATTGGTAGAAACCCCACTGTTTGTATTAGACATGCTTCACTGATGACAGTATTTGGCGAGCGCCGTTTTGTCCTATTCATTTCGGTCCTTAAACGCAGCGTAGTTTGTTTACATGTACGAGTTTTTCCCACGGTGACACAGAAAGACGTGTTTTTTGTCACTCCTTCTTTGTCTCATTTTGTCAACCAAATGTTTTATGCTGTACGTGAATGCACGACAATGAGATTTGTTAATGTTATTGACTCAAACATGACACAAACCTTCCTAATTGGTAGAAACCCCACTGTTTATATTAAACATGCTTCACTGTAGACAGTATTTGGCGAGCGCCGTTTTGTCCTATTAATTTCGGTCCTTCAACGCACCGTAGTTTGTTTACATGTACGAGTTTTTCCCACGGTGACACAGAAAGACGTGTTTTTTGTCACTCCTTCTTTGTCTCATTTTGTCAACCAAATGTTTTATGCTGTACGTGAATGCACAACAATGAGATGTGTTAATGTTATTGACTCAAACATGACACAAACCTTCCTAATTGGTAGAAACCCCACTGTTTATATTAAACATGCTTCACTGATGACAGTATTTGGCGAGCGCCGTTTTGTCCTATTCATTTCGGTCCTTCAACGCACCGTAGTTTGTTTACATGTGCAAGTTTTTCCGTCGGTGACACAGAAAGACGTGTTTTTTTGTCACTCCTTCTTTGTCTCATTTTGTCCACCAAATGTTTTATGCTGTACGTGAATGCACAACAATGAGATTTGTTAATGTTATATGACTTTCACAATATTATGTCAGACCCACTCGACATCCATTGCTTTCGGTCTCCCCTAGAGGGGGGGTTACCCACATATGCGGTCCTCTCCAAGGTTTCTCATAGTCATTCACCGACTTCCCACTGGGGTGAGTTTTTCCTTGCCCGTATGTGGGCTCTGTACCGAGGATGTCGTTGTGGCTTGTGCAGCCCTTTGAGACACTTGTGATTTAGGGCTATATAAATAAACATTGATTGATTGATTGATTGATTATTGACTCAAACATGACACAAACCTTCCTAATTGGTAGAAACCCCACTGTTTGTATTAAACATGCTTCACTGATGACAGTATTTGGCGAGCGCCGTTTTGTCCTATTCATTTCGGTCCTTAAACTCACCGTAGTTTGTTTACATGTACAAGTTTTTCCCACGGTGACACAGAAAGACGTGTTTTTTGTCACTCCTTCTTTGTCTCATTTTGTCCACCAAATGTTTTATGCTGTACGTGAATGCACGACAATGAGATGTGTTAATGATATTGACTTAAACATGTCACAAACCTTCCTAATTGGTAGAAACCCCACTGTTTGTATTAAACATGCTTCACTGATGACAGTATTTGGCGAGCGCCGTTTTGTCCTATTCATTTCGGTCCTTCAACGCACCGTAGTTTGTTTACATGTACGAGTTTTTCCCACGGTGACACAGAAAGACGTGTTTTTTGTCACTCCTTCTTTGTCTCATTTTGTCAACCAAATATTTTATGCTGTGCGTGAATGCACGACAATGAGATTTGTTAATGTTATTGACTTAAACATGACACAAACCTTCCTAATTGGTAGAAACCCCACTGTTTATATTAAACATGCTTCATTGATGACAGTATTTGGCGAGCGCCGTTTTGTCCTATTCATCCATCCATCCATTTTGTACCGCTTGTCCCTTTCGGGATCTAGGGGGGTGCTATTCGTTTCGGTCCTTAAACTCACCGTAGTTTGTTTACATGTACAAGTTTTTCCCACGGTGACACAGAAAGACGTGTTTTTTGTCACTCCTTCTTTGTCTAATTTTGTCAACCAAATGTTTTATGCTGTACGTGAATGCACAACAATGAGATGTGTTAATGATATTGACTTAAACATGTCACAAACCTTCCTAATTGGTAGAAACCCCACTGTTTATATTAAACATGCTTCACTGATGACAGTATTTGGCGAGCGCCGTTTTGTCCTATTAATTTCGGTCCTTAAATGCACCGTAGTTTGTTTACATGTACAAGTTTTTCCCACGGTGACATAGAAAGACGTGTTTTTTGTCACTCCTTATTTGTCTCATTTTGTCAACCAAATGTTTTATGCTGTACGTGAATGCACAACAATGAGATGTGTTAATAATATTGACTTAAACATGACACAAACCTTCCTAATTGTTAGAAATCCCACTGTTTGTATTAAACATGCTTCAATGATGACAGTATTTGGCGAGCGCCGTTTTGGCCTATTCATTTCGGTCCTTCAACGCACCGTAGTTTGTTTACATGTACAAGTTTTTCCGTCGGTGACACAAACGACATGTTTTTTTGTCATTCCTTCTTTGTCTCATTTTGTCCACCAAATGTTTTATGCTGTACGTGAATGCACAACAATGAGATGTGTTAATAATATTGACTTAAACATGTCACAAACCTTCCTAATTGGTAGAAACCCCACTGTTTATATTAAACATGCTTCACTGATGACAGTATTTGGCGAGCGCCGTTTTGTCCTATTCATTTCGGTCCTTAAACGCACCGTAGTTTGTTTACATGTACGAGTTTTTCCCACGGTGACACAGAAAGACGTGTTTTTTGTCACTCCTTCTTTGTCTCATTTTGTCAACCAAATGTTTTATGCTGTACGTGAATGCACAACAATGAGATTTGTTAATGTTATATGACTTTCACAATATTATGTCAGACCCACTCGACATCCATTGCTTTCGGTCTCCCCTAGGGGGGGGGTTACCCACATATGCGGTCCTCTCCAAGGTTTCTCATAGTCATTCACAGACGTCCCACTGGGGTGAGTTTTTCCTTGCCCGTATGTGGGCTCTGTACCGAGGATGTCGTTGTGGCTTGTGCAGCCCTTTGAGACACTTGTGATTTAGGGCTATATAAATAAACATCGATTGATTGATTGATTGATTATTGACTCAAACATGACACAAACCTTCCTAATTGGTAGAAACCCCACTGTTTATATTAAACATGCTTCACTGATGACAGTATTTGGCGAGCGGCCTTTTGGCCTATTCATTTCGGTCCTTAAACGCACCATAGTTTGTTTACATGTACGAGTTTTTCCCACGGTGACACAGAAAGAAGTGTTTTTTGTCACTCCTTCTTTGTCTCATTTTGTCAACCAAATGTTTTATGCTGTACGTGAATGCACAACAATGAGATTGGTTAATGTTATTGACTCAAACATGACACAAACCTTCCTAATTGGTAGAAACCCCACTGTTTATATCAAACATGCTTCACTGATGACAGTATTTGGCGAGCGCCGTTTTGTCCTATTCATTTCGGTCCTTCAACGCAGCGTAGTTTGTTTACATGTACGAGTTTTTCCGTCGGTGACACAGAAAGACGTGTTTTTTGTCACTCCTTCCTTGTTCCATTTTGTCAACCAAATGTTTTATGCTGTACGTGAATGCACAATAATGAGATTTGTTAATGTTATTGACTTAAACATGACACAAACCTTCCTAATTGGTAGAAACCCCACTGTTTGTATTAAACATGCTTCACTGATGACAGTATTTGGCGAGCGCCGTTTTGTCCTATTCATTTCGGTCCTTAAACGCACCGTAGTTTGTTTACATGTACGAGTTTTTGCGACGGTGACGCAGAAAGACGTGTTTTTTTGTCACTCCTTCTTTGTCTCATTTTGTCCACCCAATGTTTTATGCTGTGCGTGAATGCACGACAATGAGATTTGTTAATGTTATTGACTTAAACATGACACAAACCTTCCTAATTGGTAGAAATCCCACTGTTTATATCAAACATGCTTCACTGATGACAGTATTTGGCGAGCGCCGTTTTGTCCTATTCATTTCGGTCCTTCAACGCACCGTAGTTTGTTTACATGTACAAGTTTTTCTGTCGGTGACACAGAAAGGTGTGTTTCTTTGTCACTCCTTCTTTGTCTCATTTTGTCTACCAAATGTTTTATGCTGTACGTGAATGCACGACAATGAGCTTTGTTAATGTTATTGACTTGTTGGAGTGCTAATCACCTATTACTTCACCCATAATTTGTACAGCGCTTTGTGATTTTATCTGTGAAAAGCGCTTTATAAATAAAATGTACTTACTTACTTACTAATCAGGACTATTTGGTTAGTGCATGACTGCAAGCTAATTGATGCTAACATGCTATTTAGGCCAGCTGTATGTACATGTTGCGTCATCATGCCTCATTTGTAGGTATTATTGAGCTCATTTAATTTCCTTTACTTATGTCCTCTGTGTATTTAATGTATATTTGCATGTCTCATGACATTATCTGTATGTAATATTGGCTGCATTTCTGACAGTTGCTTGCGTGCCATGTTGTTCCATACCACAGCAATGAAGAATACTAACAATAACAAATCCATTAGAAGAAGACGGCCTGCTGTTTCCTTAAACTTGGACACACACCTCTATACCTATGGCCATTGTAAGCAAATTATTTCCAAGGTGTTATCTCACCCTCCGAGAAGCCTCGGTTTTACCAATGTTTTCAAATGTAAAAATGTGTAAGTGGAAAGGGATTGTGATCAGCGCGCTGCGGGAGTAAAGGTCAACGCCTCTGTCCATGGTGCTGAAAACAGAGCGCCGTCAGACGGGGGCGTCGCATGTGCTGACGGCGAGACACAGCTGGCAGATGATGAGATTGCACAGGTGGTACGCGTTAAACTAATCATCTGCGGTCTTTAAAAGCGAGCGGCCGGGTGCAGGAAGGAGAGGAAGTTGGGAGAGAGACTGGAAAGTTCAAAAAGAAAGCAGATTATTTGATGGTGGTGTTGTAAAACATTAAACCTGTTGTAAACTCTGTAAACTTTGATGAGCATCTGTGGAACCGCAAGACAGCGACTTCTACAGTGTAGAGTAAATATTACATTTTAACATTTCTGTCAACGAAGATTTGAGTCACATAGTCATTTTGATAGTAGGCTATATAGCTAATATAGACACTTACATTACGCCTTGCCTTCATTATAACACTTATATAGGCTTTTAATTTGTTGCGGCCCCAGACGGATTTTATTTTTTATTTTTTGGTTTAATATGGCTCTTTTAACGGAGGTCTAGCCCAGATTTGGACAATTTTATTTTATTTTTTTTCTGATTTGTGATGACAATAAAAACTCATTTTCCAAGAACATTTCCATTCATTGAAATGCAAATGTCGACAGACACGCCCTCTCCCTTCATGAAACATGACAAACTTCAGTAAGCAGTCGGCCGATTGCTTTGTGTTGTTTTTCTATTGTGTTTCGGAAACGTCGGACCAGTAGCGTCGTAATGTTGTGGTTGATTTTCCACCAAAAAACTCCACAGGGATTTCACAAGCGTTGTTATTAAGTGTCTGTCTGATACTGCGTGTCAGAAGGGACAAACTGTAGGATCGGCGCCACACGGGAAGGAGGGGCACCGGTGGGGAGCATTTTGGCGAAGGGTATTGACGACTATCGTATGATCTGTCAGATATCAAAACATGATTGGTAGGAATTGATTACGTAGCATATTTTTTGTTATGAAATAATTTAAGGAATGAAGGGCTCCGCTTAGAACCCGGTGTGCCTAATGTTCAGAATAATTCTGGTTTTGCTTACCGACCTCGAAGCTATTTTATTTGGTACATGGTAATGATAAGTGTGACCAGTAGATGGCAGTCAAACATTAGAGATATGTGTAGAAGGCAATATGACTCAGGTAAACAACACCAACATTTTGTAAGTTCCATTGAAAATATAGAACATTACACACGGCGCTCAAAAATCTATCAAAATGTTTTAGTACGACTTTGGTAAGCTATGAAGCCGCACCGCTTGATGGATTGTACTGTGCTTCAACATAGCAGTATTATTATGGTGTGTGTATAAGGTGAGACATATTATTTGGTGTTTTGTTTCGCAAAATAAACTTTTCTTACCTACTGGTACCTGCTGATGTGTATTTGGGATCTGCATAAGTCCCGAAAATGTGTGTGCTTCCGCCTTTGTAGTCCATAAGCTTCTTCTTTTTCTCGATCTTCTTGTTGTGGGACATTCATCCTCCACTGTTGCCGTTTATAATATAAAGTAGTGTAAAGTTCTTACTTATATCTGTCAGTAAACTCGCCATGAAAGCACTAAAACATACCGGTGTAGTGAGTTTTATATTATTCACCCAAGGAACTTTAGTTATTAAAGAGTTCCGGTCGGACAGTTTTTCACGGGACACATTTCCGGCCTTGTTGTTGCACTAGTGAGCCACGGATGAGGAGATGCTGCTCCGTTATTGATTGAAGTAAAGTGCGAATGTCATTAAACAGTTAGCGCCATCTTTTGGCACTTCTTCCACTTCCGTCCTTGCACGCTACACCGCTACAACAAAGATGACGGGGAGAAGACGCCGTCGAAGGTGAGCCACGTAAATAAGACCCGCCCACAAAACGGTGCATCCTGAAGCGACTGTCAGAAAACGGAAATCCGGTGTGCCTTATATATGAAAAAAGATCGGAAATAGACCGTTCATCGGCAGTGCGCCTTATAATCCGGTGCGCCCTATGGTCCGGAACATACGGTATATGTGAATTTTTAATCATATGTATGTAGCGCTTTTTCTCCAGAGCAGGTGTGGGTGTGGTCTCTTTAATCCGGCCTGCCAATTAATGCCATTTTTATGTTTCTCTGATGTTCTGACATGATATTGTTGAAAAATAGATGTATTATGATTAGAATACCCCATGTTTGAGAAGCGTACTCTTAGTTCCAAAAATGCATCATGTGCTCGCCCAGCACATCCGTCAAATTTCAAAAGCCAATGTGGCCCCTGAACCAAAAAACTTTTCCCATCCCTGCTCTAGAGACTCAACGCATTTGACATTATGAAACCCATTATCTACATATTTTAAGCTGCATTTAAGCCAGTGCAGGTGGGACTGGGACAACGGTGGGTAAAGCGTCTTGCCCAAAGACACGACGGCTGTGACTAGGCTGGAATCGAACCTAGAACCCACAGGTTGGTGGCATGGCCACGCTACACATCTTAGCCACGCCGCGTACAAAACAGGTCTGGGTTGGATTTTAAAAAATCTGAATTGTACTGTGGTGAATTATTTTCTTATATGATTGTGAACTGGCATGTATTTGTATTTGGTCACAGAATCCTTTAGAGGATTATTCTACTACGGAACAATGCTCTTAGATCGCATCGGGTGCAGATGTCCATCACAGCTCGTCCATAGAGTGGTTAGCTCTTGCCCCCAGGACAATTGGAATCCTAAAGGGATGCAGGCTTGGATTTCAGGAGTGATTATAAACACATTAGTGACATCTGGTAGGAGCCCCCACAGGTAGGAGTACAGGATAGGGGTCGGAGGTGACCCTTTATTTTTTTTAATTTAGCCTTTATTTAACCAGGTAAAATCCTTTGATCTCTTTTCCAAGAGAGACCTGGCCAAGAGGGCAGAAGCAAGGTTACATTAAAAACAGTAAACCGTAAACAACACATAAAACATCAAACTTACAACATTAAAACTTGCTCACGTAACACATGTGCATACAGACAAGGTAGACTGCAGTCCTTACAGAGAAGCTTTAAACTCATTTAATGTAACAAGGGTTTGAAGTTGAAGATTCAATTGTAGGTTATTCCAAGCCTTCGGTGCTGAAAACCGAAATGCTTTCTTGCCTAGTTCAGTTCTTACTTTGGGGGCGACAAATTGCAGAACATTCATTGAGCGAAGATTGTGACTTCCTTGTTTCTTTGTTAAAAGACAAGACAGATAAGATGGAGTGATACCCAGAATGGTTTTGTAGGTGAACACATACCAATGATTGAGGCGTCGAGCACATAAAGACGTCCAGTTAACCATTGAGTATAACACACAATGCAACGCAATTGGTGATGAATCTCAGTGCCCCGTGGTACACACTATCCAGCTTGGATACCGATCAGAGGAAAGAGGTCAGGAAATAGGTTGACTAGCCAAACAACGAACTGGGCTTTGTCCAGACTGACCGGCTCCAAGGCTAGAGTTACGAAGGGGTATGGGGTATTTCGGGACAGTGGTACGAGAGGACAGCAGAAGAGTAATCAGGCCCATACTATTTCTCCTTGGAAGCTGCAGTTCCGGTCTGAGGCTCGCTGAAACAAATAAAGCTTTTTTGTTCGACGATTCCTCGTTGGCGTCTTCTGGGCTCATCACCCATCACACAGTCACTCTGTCCTGGGAGAGTGACACCACCAACAATATACAACAGTACTATTTACATTGACAGGAACAAAATCAGATACGGACAAAAAAATTGAAATAGACGTCCAGTGTGAACAAAAACAAAGCGGGCAAAAGTGACTTGCAGACGTTTAAACGCAATAAACACCACCAGAGGTGAGGTTTCTCCACATCGATGCCTCTCTAAACGGCATGATTGTTTTGCCTTTACCTCTTGGCTATTTGCTATTTATTAGCGTCCGTATTAACCTACGTCTCACACTAATTGGTCCTTGGATTGCATTTATCCCTCTGAGCTCTTTATTCGTTGGCCTGTATTAGAACGCCAGCAGAACCTTGCCTCCTCCTCGGGGAGACAGAGAAACAGTGGGCGCTTTCTCCAGAGAACAGACAGCTGTATTCATGAGTATACGCACTCATGCAAACGGATGGCTAATTGGAGCAAATTAAAACAGGAAGGTAAACGATTGAAGAATTATTGAAAACTAATCAGGCTTATTAGATATGTTTTCGTCACAACCTCACATGACTTTGGTTATCTCACATATATTCTCTATTTCTAGCCATACCTCACCCAAAAGTCCATTTTTGCTGTTGCCAAACAACTCTCTCTAATTACGTAGGGTGAAAAGTGGGGTATTTTTCCTTTCACTGTGAAAATGCACTTTTGCATCCTGAGATGTATTCTCCACACACACACACACACACACACACACACACACACACACACACACACACACACACACACACACACACACACACACACACACACACACACACACACACACACACACACACACACACACACACACACACACACACACACACACACACACACACACACACACACCACCCTTTCTAGATATATAAATATGTGTATTTACAACATTAATAATATATACATACTATGCAAAAAATAAAAAAGCTTGTTGTAAAAAATGTGTTGGAATTTCACAAGAAAAAGGCCAAAATTTCACAAGAAAAACTTTGAATTTTGGCAGTTAAAAAGTCGTCGTTTTAATATTATATTATATTATGATACAAGTTGGAATTTTACTCAATAACAGTCGCAATTTTAGAAGAAAAAAAACATTTTGGCAATTTTATGAAAAGAGTCGTAATGTTATTCGACAAAAGTTAAAATTTTATAAGAAACATTTACAATTTCGGCAATATTATAATCCATCCATCCTTTTTCTACCGCTTAATAATCAGAATTTTACTCGGCAAAATTATGACAAAAGTCAAAATTTTATAAGAAAAATCTCAAATTTTGGCAATATTATAATCCATCCATCCATTTTGCACCGCTTAATAATCGGAATTTTACTTGGCAAAATTATGACAAAAGTCACAATTTTATAAGACACATTTTAAACTTTTGGCTATATTATAATCCATCCATCCATTTTCTACCGCTTGATAATCGGAATTTTACTTGGCAAAATTATGAGAAAAGTCACAATTCTACTCAAAATTTTTTACTATTTTACAAGAACAACAACATAATTGGCAACATTATGATAAAAGTCAAAATTGTGTTTTTATTTTTATTTTTTACCATTCTGCATTAAAAAGTAATAATTTTACATTAAAAAAGTAATAATTTTATGAGAAAATATTGCATTATTACAGAAACAGAAAGAATATGAGAAATTGTTCTCGATTTTATAAGAAAAAAGTCGACACTTTGTAAGAAAAAAGACTGCTTTTAGTTAAAAAAAATATTGTATTTATTTTTTTGTTTGTAATTGTTTTTTAATCTTCCTTATTTACTTCAAGTTATTACAGTATGCCTTTATATACATATTTATTTTAATTTTTTTTTATTCATTTTGGCCAAAGGGGGCGCATTTCATTTTCTTACACACACTTGTTAGTACACATGTTGGCCAGAGGGGGACCACTTAAATTTTTTTTTACACACACTTGTTATTTCATATGTTGACCAGAGGGGGAGCACCTAGATCTTTTTAGACCTGAGAAAAATGCCTACCTCTTTAGGACCACCCTTTCTAGATATATAAAGATGTGTATTTACAACATTAATAATATATACATACTATGCAAAAATAAAAAAGCTTGTTGTAAAAAATGTGTTGGAATTTCACAAGAAAAAGGCCAAAATTTCACAAGAAAAACTTTGAATTTTGGCAGTTAAAAAGTCGTCGTTTTAATATTATATTTAATTATGATACAAGTTGGAATTTTACTCAATAACAGTCGCAATTTTGCCAAAAACATTTTGGCAATTTTATGAAAAGAGTCGTAATGTTATTCGACAAAAGTTAAAATTTTATAAGAAACATTTACAATTTCGGCCATTTTCTACCGCTTAATAATCAGAATTTTACTTGGCAAAATTATGACAAAAGTCACAATTTTACAAGACAAATTTTAAAATTTTGGCAATATTATAATCCATCCATCCATTTTCTACCGCTTGATAATCGGAATTTTACTTGGCAAAATTATGAGAAAAGTCACAATTCTACTCAAAATTTTTTACTATTTTACAAGAACAACAACATAATTGGCAACATTATGATAAAAGTCAAAATTTTATTTTTAGTATTATTTTTTTTACCATTTTGCATTAAAAAGTAATAATTTTACATTAAAAAAGTAATAATTTTATGAGAAAATATTGCATTATTACAGAAACAGAAAGAATATGAGAAATTGTTCTCGATTTTATAAGAAAAAAGTCGACACATTGTAAGAAAAAAGACTGCTTTTAGTTAAAAAAAAATGTTTTATTTATTTTTTAGTTTGTAATTGTTTTTTAATCTTCCTTATTTACTTCAAGTTATTACAGTATGTCTTTATATACATATTTATTTTAATTGTTTTTATTCATTTTGGCCAAAGGGGGCGCATTTCATTTTCTTACACACACTTGTTATTACACATGTTGGCCAGAGGGGGACCACTTAAATTTTTTTCAAACACACTTGTTATTTCATATGTTGACCAGAGGGGGAGCACCTAGATCTATTAGATGCAAGAGTTTTCCATTCATGTATTTGTTACCTTCTTTAGACCTGAGAAAAATGCCTACCTCTTTAGGACTACCCTTTCTAGATATATAAAGATTTGTATTTACAACATTAATAATATATACATACTATGCAAATATAAAAAAGCTTGTTGTGAAAAATTTGTTGGAATTTCACAACAAAAAGGCCACAATTTCACAAGAAAAACTTTGAATTTTGGCAGTATTAAAAAAGTTGTCGTTTTTACTCAACGCAAGTCAAAGTTTTACAATAAATATTTAACATTTGTGCAATATTATGATACAAGTTGGAATTTTACTCAATAACAGTCGCAATTTTACAAGAAAAAAAACATTTTGGCAATTTTATGAAAAGAGTCGTAATGTTATTCGACAAAAGTTAAAATTTTATAAGAAACATTTACAATTTCGGCAATATTGTAATCCATACATCCATTTTCTACCGCTTAATAATCAAAATTTTACTTGGCAAAATTATGACAAAAGTCAAAATTTTATAAGTAAAATTTCAAATTTTGGCAATATTGTAATCCATCCATCCATTTTGCACCGCTTAATAATCGGAATTTTACTTGGCAAAATTATGACAAAAGTCACAATTTTACAAGACAAATTTTAAAATTTTGGCAATATTATAATCCATCCATCCATTTTCTACCGCTTGTTAATCGGAATTTTACTTGGCAAAATTATGAGAAAAGTCACAATTCTACTCAAATTTTTTTTTACTATTTTACAAGAACAACAACATAATTGGCAACATTATGATAAAATTCAAAATTGTATTTTTATTATTTTATTTTTTTACCATTTTCATATTAAAGTAATAATTTTACATTAAAAAAGTAATAATTTTATGAGAAAATATTGCATTATTACAGAAACAGAAAGAATATGAGAAATTGTTCTCGATTTTATAAGAAGAAAGTCGACACATTGTAAGAAAAAAGACTGCTTTTAGTTAAAAAAAATATTGTATTTATTTTTTTGTTTGTAATTGTTTTTTAATCTTCCTTATTTACTTCAAGTTATTACAGTATGTCTTTATATACATATTTATTTTAATTGTTTTTATTCATTTTGGCCAAAGGGGGCGCATTTCATTTTCTTACACACACTTGTTATTACACATGTTGGCCAGAGGGGGACCACTTAAATTTTTTTTACACACACTTGTTATTTCATATGTTGACCAGAGGGGGAGCACCTAGATCTATTAGATGCAAGGGTTTTCCATTCATTAGACCTGAGAAAAATGCCTACCTCTTTAGGACCTCCCTTTCTAGATATATAAAGATGTGTATTTACAACATTAATAATATATACATACTATGCAAATATAAAAAAGCTTGTTGTGAAAAATGAGTTGGAATTTCACAAGAAAAAGGTCACAATTTCACAAGAAAAACTTAGAAATTTGGCAGTATTAAAAAAGTTGTCGTTTTTACTCAACGCAAGTCAAAGTTTTACAAGAAATATTTAACATTTGTGCAATATTATGATACAAGTTGGAATTTTACTCAATAACAGTCGCAATTTTACAAGAAAAAAAACATTTTGGCAATTTTATGAAAAAAGTCGTAATGTTATTCGACAAAAGTTAAACTTTTATAAGAAACATTTACAATTTCGGCAATATTATAATCCATCCATCCATTTTCCACCGCTTGATAATCGGAATTTTACTTGGCAAAATTATGACAAAAGTCAAAATTTTATAAGACACATTTTAAAATATTGGCAATATTATAATCCATCCATCCATTTTCTACCGCTTGATAATCGGAATTTTAGTTGGCAAAATTATGAGAAAAGTCACAATTCTACTCAAATTTTTTTACTATTTTACAAGAACAACAACATAATTGGCAACATTATGATAAAAGTCAAAATTGTATTTTTATTATTTTATTTTTTTACCATTTTGCATTAAAAAGTAATAATTTTACATTAAAAAAGTAATAATTTTATGAGAAAATATTGCATTATTACAGAAACAGAAATAATATGAGAAATTGTTCTCGATTTTATAAGAAGAAAGTCGACACATTGTAAGAAAAAAGACTGCTTTTAGTTAAAAAAAAATTTTGTATTTATTTTTTTGTTTGTAATTGTTTTTTAATCTTCCTTATTTACTTCAAGTTATTACAGTATGTCTTTATATACATATTTATTTAATTTTTTTTATTCATTTTGGCCAAAGGGGGCGCATTTCATTTTCTTACACACACTTGTTATAACACATGTTGGCCAGAGAGGGACCACTTAAATTTTTTTTAAACACACTTGTTATTTCATATGTTGACCAGAGGGGGAGCACCTAGATCTATTAGATGCAAGGGTTTTCCATTCATTAGACCTGAGAAAAATGCCTACCTCTTTAGGACCACCCTTTCTAGATATATAAATATGTGTATTTACAACATTAATACTATATACATACTATGCAAATATAAAAAAGCTTGTTGAGAAAAATGAGTTGGAATTTTTGTGCAATATTATGATACATGTTGGAATTTTACTCAATAACAGTCGCAATTTTACAAGAAAAAGCTTAAAAATGTTGGCAATTTTATGAAAATAGTCGTACTTTTACTCGACAAAAGTCACAATTTTATAAGAAAAATATAAAATTTTGGCAATATTATAATAAATAATCGGAATTTTACTTGGCAAAATTATGAGAAAAGTCACAATTTTACTCGAAAAATGTCACTATTTTACAAGAACAACAAAATTGGCAACTTTGTGATAAAAGTCAGAATTGTATTTTTATTATTATTATTATTTTTTTTACCATTTTGCATTAAAAAGTAATAATTTTACATGAAAAAAGTAGTAATTTTATGAGAAAATATTGCAATATTACAGAAACCGAAAGAATATGAGAAATTGTTCCCGATTTTATAAGAAAAAAGTCGACACCTTGTGAGGAAAAAATTGCTTTTAGTAAAAAAATAAACATTTTTTTTATTTTTTTGTTTGTAATTGTTTCTTAATCTTCCTTATTTACTTCAAGTTATTACAGTATGTCTCTATATACAAAATTATGTATTTATTTTTTAAACTAAATTTGGCCAAAGGGCCGCATTTCAAGTTATTACACATGTTGGCCAGAGGGGGACCACTTCAATTTTTTTACACACACTTGTTATTTCATATGTTGACGAGAGGGGGAGCACCTAGATATATTAGATGCAAGGGACATGGAAGGTACTTTTCCTTGATGATGTCTCGAGAAGGGCAGAAATACAAGAACACACACACACACACACACACACACACACACACACACACACACACACACACACACACACACACACACACACACACACACACACACACACACACACACGCTCTTTAAACCTCCAACCTCCATGTACCGTAAGCTTTTTTCCTGGAAACAATTAGAAATAAGTCATGTCCTAGGTTTTCCAGAAACTCGGGTACCTGTATTCACCCAAGCACAAGCACCTCCATTATTCTGCTACTTTTTCTCCCATGCAAAAGCATCATGGGCTGCAGAATTGAAATTGATGTGGCGAGCATTGTGTACTTTGGCGAAGCAGCCATCAAGCGGAGACAGTAATGACAGGGTGTGTGTGCAGAAAGCAAGGGGGGTGCCATCACTCAGCAGGCCAGCAGGGGAGTTACAGAGAAAGACATGAAAGCAGGGAATACAACTGAAAAAAATAGCCAAAAGAACTGCTGAAATAAACAGATGTATTAGTACTGACAAATTAGGTTTTTTTTTATAAATCAGAATGATCACGCTTTTGAATTACTTATGATTAATTATATGAACGCTAACTTTGACAGCTCTATTACGTATGTACAATCGTCTCCTGACACATCGCGCCTCAAAGTTTGCAGCTTTTGCTCTATGGCAGAATTTCCCCCCACATGTATATAGTATTTTTGCCTCAAATCAGGGGTTCTTAACCTTTTTAGCCTCAGGGCCCAACTTTTCCACTACAAAAGAGGTCAGGGCCCACTCAAATATTAACACTGAATTAGCAATCTTACTCTGGATTTTAATAATAATAATAATAATAGATTTTATTTGTAAAAAGCACTTTACATTGAGTAAACAACCTCAAAGTGCTACAGTGTATTAAAAAAATAAAAAGATAATAAAAAATAAAATTTAGAACAGCCAAATAGCTGTAACTAGTATGCATATATCTCCGTCAGTCTACCCCAGGGCAGCTGTGGCTACAAATGTAGCTTACCACCACCAGGTGTGAATGAATGATGGGTTTTCACTTCTCGGTGAGCGCTTTGAGTATCAAATAATAGAAAAGCGCAGTATAAAATCTAATCCATTATTATTATTAGGTGTGCGGATTGAAGATTGCCTGCAGCTTTGCCGTTGCGTGGGCGTGAAGCGCCCGGCGCGAGCAGGGGCGTGTCCTGGCGTTCTAACAGCAGAGTTGCTGGCAGACCAGGTTGCAGAGGAAAAGCGGGTTCGAGCCCGCGCCGTGACAGTACCCCCCTCCTTAGGCGAGGCATCCGACGAGCGCCGGGGAGCCCCCGGGTTTGCACGGTAGAAACCCTCGAGAAGTGCCTGTTCATTTGTTCTGTGATTCACAAGTCGAGTTGTTGGTCCAAAGCTGATGAAAATTTTGGCAAAATGAGGTTAGTAGGTTTATTTTTGGTCGTGTGTATTTTCCGACTTACATTGTGCTGGCGGGAGCGTATAAGAGCGCCAGCTGGTGACTTAACACTGCATGACTGTGGCTGCAGACTGCATCAAATATGGCCACTAAATTATTCCAAATTATACTCGTGTCGCAATAAAAACATATTTTATTGTACGTTTATGAACTGGAGTATGTTTAGAACTATATCTAGACCTACTATTTTGATTTATTTTGTCTAGAAAAACTAACGTCAGAACGACCCAGTTGCATGTTTATGCACTCTAAGAAATGCTGGGTTATTTTGCTAACCCAATTTATGAGTTGCGAGTTTTGGGTTAAATGTTGGAGTTATTTTTATGAAGAGCAATCCATTTTTTTGGTTATAAGGTGCGGAGGAGGGCGTGGTCGGCGCGCAGCGGCAGGTGATTAGATAACCAGCCCCAGCTGGGGCAATCCACTCCCCTGCCGCTGGCTTCGAAGCCGGGCCGTACACACCCCATTCCTGCAGGAGGCGCGACGACCACACCCTCCTCCACATAAGGGTATTATTTTAACTAAATTTCTGTGTTTTCTAAACTATGAACCTGTGAGGGGGCGTGGCCTGCGGACCTGCACCGAGGCGGGGTGTGCCGGGATCGGCGACAGGTGCGTAGATGGCCCACCTGGGCGCGTTCATCTGATCACCTGTCACTCTATAAAAGGGCAGCAGTCGGGTTGGAGAAGGGAGAAGTTGGAGTTGTTGATGGTGAAGAGAAAACCCGAGCACGAGGGAGAGCGAGACGGAAACGGAGACGGAGACGAGAGCGGATGGCTGAAAAGCAACCCGAAGAGCGAGACCGTCACGAGAGGCGATTGCTGAAAAGCAGAGCGATACGTTTATTGCAAAATAAACCAAATCACAAAACCGTCGAGCCTGTCATGTCCATCCTTGGTGGTCCGAAGAACCCGGAGATGCAAGACCTACAATCATGTGTGCTTACGGACTGTATCCCTGCAGACTGTATTGATCTATAGCAGGGGTCACCAACCTTTTTGAAACCAAGAGCTACTTCTTGGGTACTGATTAATGCGAAGGGCTACCAGTTTGATACACACTTAAATAAATTGCCACAAATAGCCAATTTGATCAATTTACCTTTAACTCTATGTTATTATTAATAATTAATGATATTTATCTTTGTGGAAACACTGATCATCTTAATGATTTCTCACAATAAATATATATAGAAACAGATAAATATCAATATGCAACACTTTATTTTTATATTTTCTCTAAGTGCACATTTTTCAAATCAAACATTTTCAAATGATCACTTCTAAGACAGTCTTGTGAAATCACAATATCTCATTTTAACTAGCTAGCCACTAACATTTTTGAACAAATCATGAATTACTTTGCACCATGTTTGTACAAATAATAACTCATGTAAAATACAAAAGTCAGTCAAAGTTGTTAGAATATATAACAAATTGGACCAAGCTATATTTCTAACAAAGACACATCATTATTTTTTCTAGATTTTCCAGAACAAAAATTTTAAAATAAATTCAAAAGACTTTGAAATAAGATTTAAATTTGATTCTACAGATTTTCTAGATTTGCCAGAATAATTTTTTGGAATTTTAATCATAATAAGTTTGAAGAAATATTTCACAAATATTCTTCGTCGAAAAAACAGAAGCTAAAATGAAGAATTAAATTAAAATGTATTTATTATTCTTTACAATAAAAAAAATAAATTTACTTGAACATTGATTTAAATTGTCAGGAAAGAAGAGGAAGGAATTCAAAAGATAAAAAGGTATATGTGTTTAAAAATCCTAAAATCATTTTTAAGGTATTTTTTCTCTAAAATTGTCTTTCTGAAAGTTATAAGAAGCAAAGTAAAAAAATTAATGACTTTATTTAAACAAGTGAAGACCAAGTCTTTAAAATATTTTCTTGGATTTTCAAATTCTATTTGAGTTTTGTCTCTCTTAGAATTAAAAATGTCGGGCAAAGCGAGACCAGCTTGCTAGTAAATAAATACAATTTAAAAAATAGAGGCAGCTCTCTGGTAAGTGCTGCTATTTGAGCTATTTTTAGAACAGGCCAGCGGGCTACTCATCTGGTCCTTACGGGCTACCTGGTGCCCGCGGGCACCGCGTTGGTGACCCCTGATCTATAGTGACATACACATACACAATATGTATATATTGTGTTTTTTATGTTGATTTAATTTTAAAAAAACAAAAAAAAACAATTTTTTAAAAATGTTTTTACATTTTTTTTTTTTAAATTTTTTGCGCGGACCGGTACCGGGCCGCGGCCCGGTGGTTGGGGACTACTGCTGTATAGAACTACTATGACCATACACAGCAATTCTTTAAAAAAAAATTTCACTCATATCTTGCTTTTGAGTACATTTTAATGGAATAAAAATAACACTCTAACATAAAATCTGCTTAGTGAGAAGAATTATCTTATCAGACAGAAAATAAGCAAATATCACCCTTATTGGAGATATTTCATCTTACTTAGATTTCAGTTTTTGCAGTGTATATATGAATTGGTTCTAAGTGAGGTTGGAAATATTGACATTTTGTAAGTTGTATTCTCAAAACTTAGTCCCTATATACAGTACAGGCCAAACGTTTGGACACACCTTCTCCTCATTCAATGTGTTTCCTTTATTTTCATGACTATTTACATTGTAGATTGTCACATCAAAACTAGGAATGAACACATGAGGAGTTACACAAAAAGGTGAAATAACTGAAAACATGTTTTATATTCTAGTTTCTTCAAAATAGCCACCCTTTGCTTTGACTACTGCTTTGCACACTCTTGGCATTCTCTCGATGAGCTTCAAGCACACTTATGCGCCTTATAATCCGGTGCGCCCTATGGTACGGAAAATACGGTAGGTAAATAAACATTTACAAAATATTTCGTACCGTTATGCAGCTCCGGCTTGTGGTCTGGCGCAGCAAATATATGTAAAAATTTGGTCGGTGCGGCAAGTAGGGTAGTCTTTCCTCGTGCTCAACATAAGTTAGCAAATCAAAACACTCGAGTGAACGCGTCCTTCCAAGTGGAATGATCCACTTATTCAAAAGAGCACACAGGGACAATTTGAAAAATATGGAAGTTGAAGAATGAACAATTTATAAGCGGCATTTCATAGGCTTTCCGAACGGAGTGAAATGTTCCCCTCAACAAAACATCAATACAAAAAAAAAAGGAAAAGAAGCACGACTCTGATGAATTCATAAACCCGCTCATCATGTCTCGCCACAGAGAGGTAATTGTCCACAGAGAGGAGACCGTGTCACACCGAGTCTGACGGGAGATCTCCTTTCAATCCGGCGTTGTGTCTGTGACCAGGGGATGTGGCGGCATCAATCACAGAGGCGACATTAATACGCAAACGTGTCAGAGAAGATCGATAGTGAGCATCCGACTACCTTAGAGACCTCGAAATGTGATAAACATTTATGTGCCGCTAACGATGAGGAATAAACGAGGTCTAACATGCAGCAGCCTGTGCATGTTTGAACCGCTCTGGTTCATTTGGAGAATCTACGATAATAATCACAGTCAGGAGCTGAATGAATTGATTAATGTGGACCGCGACTTAAACAAGTTAAAAATCGTATTCGGGTGTTACCATTTAGTGGTCAATTGTACGGAATATCAATCAATCAATGTTTACTTATATAGCCCTGAATCACGAGTGTCTCAAAGGGCTGCACAAGCCACAACGACATCCTCGGCTCAAATCCCACATCAGGGCAAGGAAAACTCAACCCAATGGGACAATGAGAAACCTTGGAGAGGACCGCAGATGTGGGGACCCCCCCCTCCCCCCTCGTCGAGTGGATCTAGCATAATAGTGTGAGAGTCCAGTCCATAGTGGATCTAACATAATAGTGAGAGTCCAGTCCATAGTGGATCTAACATAATAGTGTGAGAGTCCAGTCCATAGTGGATCTAACATAATAGTGAGAGTCCAGTCCATAGTGGATCTAACATAATAGTGAGAGTCCAGTCCATAGTGGATCTAACATAATAGTGAGAGTCCAGTCCATAGTGGATCTAACATAATAGTGAGAGTCCAGTCCATAGTGGATCTAACATAATATTGTGAGAGTCCGGTCCATAGTAGATCTAACATAATAGTGAGAGTCCAGTCCATAGTGGATCTAACATAATAGTGAGAGTCCAGTCCATAGTGGATCCAACATAATATTGTGAGAGTCCGGTCCATTGTAGATCTAACATAATAGTGAGAGTCCAGTCCATAGTGGATCTAACATAATAGTGTGAGAGTCCAGTCCATAGTGGATCTAACATAATAGTGAGAGTCCAGTCCATAGTGGATCTAACATAATATTGTGAGAGTCCAGTCCATAGTGGATCTAACATAATAGTGAGAGTCCAGTCCATAGTGGATCTAACATAATAGTGAGAGTCCAGTCCATAGTGGATCTAACATAATAGTGAGAGTGCAGTCCATAGTGGATCTAACATAATAATTAGAGTCCAGTCCATAGTGGATCTAACATAATATTGTGAGAGTCCAGTCCATAGTGGATCTAACATAATAGTGAGAGTCCAGTCCATAGTGGATCTAACATAATAGTGAGAGTCCAGTCCATAGTGGATCTAACATAATATTGTGAGAGTCCAATCCATAGTGGATCTAACATAATAGTGAGAGTCCAGTCCATAGTGGATCTAACATAATAGTGAGAGTCCAGTCCATAGTGGATCTAACATAATAGTGAGAGTCCAGTCTATAGTGGATCAAACATAATAGTGAAAGTCCAGTCCATAGTGGATCTAACATAATATTGTGAGAGTCCAGTCCATAGTGGATCTAACATAATAGTGAGAGTCCAGTCCATAGTGGATCTAACATAATAGTGTGAGAGTCCAGTCCATAGTGGATCTAACATAATAGTGAGAGTCCAGTCCATAGTGGATCTAACATAATATTGTGAGAGTCCAGTCCATAGTGGATCTAACATAATAGTGAGAGTCCAGTCCATAGTGGATCTAACATAATAGTGAGAGTCCAGTCCATAGTGGATCTAACATAATAGTGAGAGTCCAGTCCATAGTGGATCTAACATAATAGTGTGAGAGTCCAGTCCATAGTGAATCTAACATAATAGTGAGAGTCCAGTCCATAGTGGATCTAACATAATAGTGAGAGTCCAGTCCATAGTGGATCTAACATAATATTGTGAGAGTCCAGTCCATAGTGGATCTAACATAATAGTGAGAGTCCAGTCCATAGTGGATCTAGCATAATATTGTGAAAGTCCAGTCCATAGTGGATCTAACATAATAGTGTGAGTCCTGTCCATAGTGGATTTAATATAATAGTGTGAGAGTCCAGTCCATAGTGGATCTAACATAATATTGTGAGAGTCCAGTCCATAGTGCATCTAACATAATAGTGAGAGTCCTGTCCATAGTGGATTTAACATAATAGTGTGAGAGTCCAGTCCATAGTGGATCTAGCATAATATTGTGAGAGTCCAGTCCATAGTGGATCTAACATAATAGTGAGAGTCCAGTCCATAGTGGATCCAACATAATAGTGTGAGAGTCCAGTCCATAGTGGATCTAACATAATAGTGAGAGTCCAGTCCATAGTGGATCTAACATAATATTGTGAGAGTCCAGTCCATAGTGGATCTAACATAATAGTGAGAGTCCAGTCCATAGTGGATCTAACATAATAGTGAGAGTCCAGTCCATAGTGGATCCAACATAATAGTGTGAGAGTCCAGTCCATAGTGGATCTAACATAATAGTGTGAGAGTCCAGTCCATAGTGGATCTAACATAATAGTGAGAGTCCGGTCCATAGTGGATTTAACATAATAGTGTGAGAGTCCAGTCCATAGTGGATCTAACATAATAGTGAGAGTCCTGTCCAAAGTGGATTTAACATAATAGTGTGAGAGTCCAGTTCATAGTGGATCTAACATAATATTGTGAGAGTCCAGTCCATAGTGGATCTAGCATAATATTGTGAGAGTCCAGTCCATAGTGGATCCAACATAACAGTGAGAGTCCAGTCCATAGTGGATCTAACATAATAGTGAGAGTCCAGTCCATAGTGGATCAAACATAATAGTGAGAGCCCAGTCCATAGTGGGTCTAGCATAATATTGTGAGAGTCCAGTCCATAGTGGATCTAACATAATAGTGAGAGTCCTGTCCATAGTGGATCTAACATAATAGTGTGAGTCCTGTCCATAGTGGATCTAACATAATAGTGTGAGAGTCCAGTCCATAGTGGATCTAACATAATAGTGAGAGTCCTGTCCATAGTGGATCTAACATAATAGTGTGAGAGTCCAGTCCATAGTGGATCTAACATAATAGTGAGAGTCCTGTCCATAGTGGATTTAACATAATATTGTGAGAGTCCAGTCCATAGTGGATCTAACATAACAGTGAGAGTCCAGTCCATAGTGGATCTAACATAATAGTGTGAGAGTCCAGTCCATAGTGGATCTAACATAATAGTGAGAGTCCAGTCCATAGTGGATCTAACATAATATTGTGAGAGTCCAGTCCATAGTGGATCTAACATAATAGTGAGAGTCCAGTCCATAGTGGATCTAACATAATAGTGAGAGTCCTGTCCATAGTGTATCTAGCATAATATTGTGAGTGTCCAGTCCATAGTGGATCTAACATAATAGTGAGAGTCCAGTCCATAGTGGATCTAACATAATATTGTGAGAGTCCAATCCATAGTGGATCTAACATAATAGTGAGAGTCCAGTCCATAGTGGATCTAACATAATAGTGAGAGTCCAGTCCATAGTGGATCTAACATAATAGTGAGAGTCTAGTCTATAGTGGATCAAACATAATAGTGAAAGTCCAGTCCATAGTGGATCTAACATAATATTGTGAGAGTCCAGTCCATAGTGGATCTAACATAATAGTGAGAGTCCAGTCCATAGTGGATCTAACATAATAGTGTGAGAGTCCAGTCCATAGTGGATCTAACATAATAGTGAGAGTCCAGTCCATAGTGGATCTAACATAATATTGTGAGAGTCCAGTCCATAGTGGATCTAACATAATAGTGAGAGTCCAGTCCATAGTGGATCTAACATAATAGTGAGAGTCCAGTCCATAGTGGATCTAACATAATAGTGAGAGTCCAGTCCATAGTGGATCTAACATAATAGTGTGAGAGTCCAGTCCATAGTGAATCTAACATAATAGTGAGAGTCCAGTCCATAGTGGATCTAACATAATAGTGAGAGTCCAGTCCATAGTGGATCTAACATAATATTGTGAGAGTCCAGTCCATAGTGGATCTAACATAATAGTGAGAGTCCAGTCCATAGTGGATCTAGCATAATATTGTGAAAGTCCAGTCCATAGTGGATCTAACATAATAGTGTGAGAGTCCAGTCCATAGTGGATCTAACATAATATTGTGAGAGTCCAGTCCATAGTGGATCTAACATAATAGTGAGAGTCCAGTCCATAGTGGATCTAACATAACAGTGAGAGTCCAGTCCATAGTAGATCTAACATAATAGTGAGAGTCCAGTCCATAGTAGATCTAACATAATAGTGAGAGTCCAGTCCATAGTGGGGCCAGCAGGAGACCATCCCGAGCGGAGACGGGTCAGCAGCGCAGAGACGTCCCCAACCGATGCACAGACGAGCGGTCCACCCCGGGTCCCGAATTTGGACAGCCAGCGCTTCATCCGTGGCCACGGAACCTGTGCCCCCCCCCCCCCCCCCCCCCTCCACGAAGGAGAGGGGGGCAGAGCAGAAAAGAAACGGCAGATCAACTGGTCTAAAGGGGGGTCTATTTAAAGGCTAGAGTATACAAATGAGTTTTAAGATGGGACTTAAATGCTTCTACTGAGGTAGCATCTCTAACTGACACCGGGAGGGCATTCCATAGTACTGGAGCCCCAATAGAAAACACTATAGCCCGCAGACTTTTTTTGGGCTCTGGGAATCACTAATAAGCCGGAGTTCTTTGAACGCAGATTTCTTGCCGGGACATATGGTACAATACAATCAGCAAGATAGGCTGGAGCTAGACCGTGTAGTATTTTATACGTAAGTAGTAAAACCTTAAAGTCACATCTTAAGTGCACAGGAAGCCAGTGCAGGTGAGCCAGTATAGGTATATATATATAGGAATATATATATATATATATATATATATATATATATATATATATATATATATATATATATATATATATATATATATATATATATATATGTATATAAAGGTATATACAGTATAGGCGTAATATGATCAAACTTTCTTGTTCTTGTCAAAAGTCTATAGGAATATGTACTGTACTTTGTAATCTACTAATAAAAGTTTCAATCAATCAATCAATCAATCAAGAGTTCGAATAACACTGCTTTTCACCAGGTCCTCTATACCAGTGTTTTTGTGGACGACACTACCTTCATCGGGCTCATCTCGGATGGCGACGAGTCCGCCTTTTCATAATTCAACCTTGCTTCCCGTCTCTGCATCCTGGGGTCAACACCTTGGCCAGTTCCTAACAATATAACATTTTTGTTTTGTTTACTTGAGTCATATTGCAGTCTACACATATCTCTTATGTGTGACTGCCATCTACTGGTCACACTTATAATTACACCATGTACCAAATCAAATTGCTTCGAGGTCGGTAAGCAAAACCAACATTTTTCACCGGGTTATTAGGCGCACTGTCGGTTTTTGAGAAAATGAAAGGATTTTAAGTGCGCCTTATAGTCGGAAAAATACGGTAGTTAACTCATTGTTTTGTTGACTTGATAAATGTGACTACTGTACAAAGTTTAAGGATTATATAACTGGACTATTAGACAAAACAAAAGGTGATCAGACGTTTATACAAGCTACTTCACATACTAACTACTACTAACACAGACCCGCAGACGTGAGCACATCACCCCTATATTAGCGTCCCTTCACTGGCTCCCTGTGCGTTACAGAATCAACTTTAAACTCCTTTTGTTTTTAAATGTCTAAACAACCTCGCGCCAACATATCTCTCCGACCTCCTTCAGCCTTACTGCCCCACCCGATCCCGAAGATCAGCCGATCAGCTGCTACCGACGGTCCCTGGCACAAGGCTGAAGCTTAGAGGTGACAGAGCTTTCGCCGCTGCTGCTCCCAAGCTCTGGAACGACCTACCTCTGAGTGTTAGACAAGCCTCCTCTCTTCCTGTTATTAAATCTCTCTTAAAAAACATACTTTTATTCCATGGCTTTTAACACGGAGTGATATCCATCCTGCAATGGCGCCCCATAATACACCTGCTGTGAACATGTTTTTTATGTTTTATTTATCGTGTTCTGTTTGTGTTGTGTTGTGTTTGCTCGGTACTCGTATTATCTTTTAACCTGCCCAATGTACAGCACTTTGGCTAGCCCTGTGGTCAATTTTAAATGTGCTTTATTAATAAAGTTGATTTGATTTGACATACAAATTAAAAGGTAAGACCGCAATTGTTTTTTGTTTTGTTTTGTAAAAGTCAATAATTCTGACCATTATTTGTATGTGTTTGATATTTTTTTTTTAATAAAAGTGACTTATTCTCTTCTTTTTCTTGGTATCCTCTTAATGAGGAGCCTGCATTAACATTACTGGAAGCACAGCTAATAAATGTTTTGATCAAGTGTCCAAAGGAAAAGAAAGCAACGGAGCGCTAAGGACATGCATATATCTCGCTAACGTAAACATAAAATGTGAGGGTATGAGTTATGGAGAGTGACAGCTGGAGTCGGCGTGCAACTTAAGAGTTATCAAATCAGTCACAGTTGAGTTCACATACTTTCTCCATGGAGAAGCAGTCTGACGCGTGTCATTTTGTGTCCACAGCCTTATTCACTGACTTCACACCGACTTTGCCTTAATTGCATTTCTGGTTAAAATACATTTGCATAATGCCGAGAGGAACAAATGATCATCGACTCGAACTGCCATGCGGCATTTCATCCGATACCCCCCCGAAAATGTCCAGATGATTAAAATCGGGCATTAAAAATTCATTTGCAATTTGTCTTAACAACGAAACCGTGCTCCAAAGGAATACTGATAGGAGACGAGGTGTTATTTTAGTGATAGTTCATAGAGTTTATCCATGCATATTTAATGTGGTCATCCGAAATCTTAGCTTCAACTTAAAACGTGCATTTTATATGATTATTTTATGTGTGTGTTTGTTTGTGTATAGACAATGGGTGGCCACAGTGTGGTTTGGGGGCCGTGTGTGGCCCGCAGCTCGAGAAAAAAAGTGAATAAATACAAAACCCAAAAGCAGTGAAGTTGGCACGTTGTGTAAATCAGTGGTCCCCAACCACCGGTCCGCGGACCGATTGGTACCGGGTCGCACAAGAAATAAAAAATAAAAATAAAAAAAATAAAAAAAAAATTAAAAAAAATTTATGAAATCAACATAAAAATCACATATATCTATCTATATCTATATTGATATTATATATCAATATAGATCAATACAGTCTGCAGGGATACAGTCCGTAAACACACATGATTGTATTTATTTATGTTAAAAAAAAAATAAAAAAATTAAAAAAAAAATTAAAAAAAAAAAATGCTATGTGAGGTTTTTTCCTCGGACTCAGTCTGGACCCCTCCTGAGGGTCCAGCCTTAGACTGATATTTTTTTACTCTTCCCCCTTTCCCAATGTCAACTTTCTTGTTGAAATAAAGCCAATAATACCATTTCTTGTGGTCCTCCTTATTTATAAGAGAACCAAAAAGTATCAAAAAACATTTTGGTACCGGTACCGGTCCTAAAATAGTGGTATCCGGACAACCCTAGTATGTACTTGTGGAAGCAGATGTTGTCAGCGCTGCCTGCAGGAGCAAAGGTCACCGCCTCTGTCCATGGTGCTGAGGACAGAGCACCATCAGACGGGGGCGTGGCAGTGCTGACGGCGAGACACAGCTTGGCAGGTGATTAGAATACACAGGTGGTACGTGTTAATCTAATCATCTGTTGTCTTTAACAGTAAGCGGCCGGGAGCAGAAGAAGAGAGAAGATACGAACGTGGCTGGAAAGTCGCGTCCTGTTGGAGAGAGAACTTTGATTAAAACAATTGATTATTAAAACCTTGTTAAAACCTGCACTTTAAGGCTCCTGTGCCGTGTCTGACAGTGGGACCGCTAGGAAGCGACTTCCACAGTACTATGTACAGTTTTTCATGCTGATATAATATCGGATTAATACCGATATCGGTCAATACTTAAGTGCCTATATTGGCATCATACTGTATCTGAAGTGAAAAAGTTGTATCAGGACACTCCTAATGAACAGTGCCTACATTTTTATAGTAGGTTGTTTTGTGACAGAGAGAGACAGAATATCAACAACTGTTAGAATAATTGTTTCTTAATTATCACAAAAGCTTTGTATTAATCCAATCCACTTTATTGATACAGCACATTTAAACAACAAAAATGTTTCCAAAGTGCTACACAACAATATTAAAAACAATATTAAAAACAATAATCAAATATTATCCTTAGCTTCACCAATGACTGAATAAAACCAAAAAATAAATATATATAAAACCAATATAAAAATAAATATGATTAAAAACGATTTTAAAGGGAAAAACCAATTAAAACAGTAAATATAAATCAAAATGTATTAAAAAAACACAGAGGACAACAGAGGACAGAGGACCACACAACTCACGTAGTGCTAAAAGCCAAAGAATAAAAGTTGGTCTTAAGACGAGACTTAAAACACTCCACTGTGGGAGCAGTTTGACCATGGAGGGGCAGAGTGTTCCAGAGCTTAGGGCCGACCACAGAGAAGGCCTTGTCTCCCCTGGATTTAAGTCTGGTCTTGGGCACCACGAGCTGGAGCTGGCTCTCGGACCTCGGAGCGCGCGTAGGAGTGTAAATTTGGATGAGGTCCCGAGATATGCTGAGGTGCCAGTCCATGTAAAAGCTTTAAAAACAAACAGCAAGGATTGAAAATCAATTCTCAAATGAACAGGGAGCCAGTGCAAACTCTGAAGAATTGGGGTTATATGCTCGCGTTTCCTGGCCCCTGTTATTACATTGAGTTCCTGGCAGGGGGACGGGAGCTGTCTTTGGGGCCTACTTCAAAGCGGACAGATGGCAGGATCTGCCCAATTTCCAGACGAACTCTTTTTGAAGTATTTTACGAACCCTTTTTGAACTATTTTATGGAACTCTTTTTGAACTATTTTACAACGTCTTCTTTTGAACTGTTCGGTAACCAAAGGCAACGCTGTTTACGACCCACTTCCCTCTGGAAGCAGCTGTGGTCAGGTGGGGGGGGGGGAGAACGTCAAATAAAGAAGGAGGAGTGCAATCTTTTAGCAGAGCGTGGGTGACACAGGTCGAACCGTTTTCTCCCCAATATTGAGTCCAAATTGAATTCTGCCTCTGTTTGATTCTTTGCCTCTTGTCTTGTTTAATAGATGTCATCAGTGTTTGAACCTGACAACAACAGTTTAGGAAAAAAAACAACAATAACTATAGGTTATAATTTGTATTTAAATGGGTGAAATAAGTATTTGATTCTCAAGCATGACTTAGTACTTGGAGACACAGAATCAGCAGGGCATCAAATAATATATGTACATGAATTAAATGCTTGTTGAAAGTGGTTAAAAAACCCGGGGCTTCGCTAAACTTTGGGGGGCTTGGCTCCCATTATTGCAAAATCCTGTCTGGAAGTGATATAATGAGTGATGGGTTCAAGTACCCTGAGGCCTCCATGGCGATTACGACGCCAGCGGTGGGAAGTGCATGGCGTTGCTGAATGGGAGCGTAGCCGGAAAGCGCTGAATGGCTTAAGGGAACCGAGTCGCCATCTCAACCATGTCAAAAGTGTCTCGTGAATTAAAATATCCTCGAGGGTGTTATGACAAAACTCCTGTTAGTCTGGTAAGAGTATTATTAAAGCTACAATTTGTTCTTCTCACATCGCCTCCCATTTACTGAATTGCAATGACTACCATGTCATGTTTCGAAATTTAATATCCCGCATTTGCATTTCCGAATTGATTTGAGGCGGTCCTGCTCACACAAGGTCAATTGTGCCGTGCCTGAGCTCATTTAACACTTAAAGTGCTGCACGTTTGACTGGTGTGAGCACACATACTGGAGCCCTCAAGGCCCTGCATAGGCGCCCTGCAAGACTCCATGCACACATGCAATGTAGCCCAATTGTAGTCCAACAGTACATCCGGAAAGTATTCAATCAATCAATCAAAATGTATTTTCAGTCGTGGTCAAAAGTGTACATACACTTGTAAAGAACATCATGTCATGGCTGTCTTGAGTTTCCAATCATTTCTACAACTCTTATTTTTTTGTGATAGAGTGATTGGAGCACAAACTTGTTGGTCACAAAAAAACATTCATGAAGTTTGGTTCTTTTATGAATTTATTATGGGTCTACTGATGGTAGACCCATAATAGCACACAGCTTGTAGAACATGTAGCTCATCCTCTATATATTCAGGCTCAAAAATATAAGGTTCTGGATCATCGTTTGTCCCAAAGTAGTAGTTGTTGGCTCTCATGAAGTCTCTCGTGATATTGTAAATATTACAGTCATGTTGTCATGATCCTATCTTTTACTGCATTGTACACGTACAATATGTATACAACAGCTTTGTATGTGTAATAAATTGAATTCCAATTACCTGCATTGTTGGCCACCTCTTGCTAGCAGTTTTTTTACTATTTAGGACAGACATCACATGGACAAAGATAAGACCTTCTGGAGGAAAGAATTTGGAGGTAATTCTCCTTTCTCATTGTCCCATTTGCTCTCTGTAAAGCACCAGTTCCATTGGCAGCAAAACAGGCCCAGAGCATAATACTACCACCACCATGCTTGACGGTAGGTATGGTGTTCCTGGGATTAAAGGCCTCACCTTTTCTCCTCCAAACATATTGCTGGGTATTGTGGCCAAACAGCTCCATTTTTGTTTCATCTGACATCACATGGACAAAGATAAGACCTTCTGGAGGAAAGTTCTGTGGTCAGATGGAACAAAAATGGAGCTGTTTGGCCACAATACCCAGCAATATGTTTGGAGGAGAAAAGGTGAGGCCTTTAATCCCAGGAACACCATACCTACCGTCAAGCATGGTGGTGGTAGTATTATGCTGTGGGCCTGTTTTGCTGCCAATGGAACTGGTGCTTTACAGAGAGCAAATGGGACAATGAAAAAGGAGGATTACCTCCAAATTCTTCAGGACAAGCTAAAATCATCAGCCCGGAGGTTGGGTCTTGAGCACTTTGGCTATCCCTCTGGTAAATTTTAAATGTGCTTTATAAATAAAGTTGATTTGATTTCATTTGGGCGCAGTTGGGTGTTCCAACAGGACAATGACCCCCAAGCAGGGACGTGCACATGATTATAGAGGGGCAGGGGCTCAAAGTCAGAAAAGGGCAGGAATTTTTTTTTTTGGTCCTTTACACAATATGGAAATTAATGTAAAATTACATTTGCTAATAGGAAGCTAACTACTTAGCTGTGTGTCCTTTGTAGGTAAAAGTGATTGCCATTTCTTTTGTGTCAACAAAATATGGTCATAATGAGTTAATTCACATTATCATAGGCTTGGAAGACATGAAAAGCAACAAAACACTGGTTTATTATTAGGCTATTTATTGTTAAAGCACTTTAAAATTGAACATTGAACAGTGCAACATGAACTTTGAAAAAAAATACAAAAATAAATACCCAAATGGAAAAAACTTCAATGTGAAAATCTGTCTTTCTTCTTTTAACTTGATGAAAACACCATCAAGTTGTAACTTATGGTCTTTCCCACTTAATGCTCAGACTAAACAACTGAAACGCAGTACAGGGCCAAAAATATTGACCAGGGGCCGGTAGAGGGCTGTATCTTTTCTTTTTTTGGCATTGTGCTGCAGGCATAATCAACATGAATCAAGTTTAAATACAGATGGGAATATTCCTAACATATAACCTACATCTTATATCCCCAGAATGCTGAAATGATTATTATTATTAATAATAATAATTAATAATAATAATAATAATAATAATAATAATAATAATAATAATAATAATAATTATTATTATTATTATCATTATCATTATTGTTCTTATTATTATTATTGTTATAATTATCCTTATTATCCTTATTATTATTTTGTTAACCCACACAGTAATAGCAAAGTCACAATAAACTTTATATCTAAAACTCTACTGTGAGAAAAATGTGATCCGCCGTAAACACAGTGCATTTTATTTTGAAAATTAACCCGGTCTTTTATTTTGTATTTTGTTCACTACTTCCTGTCCCGCACGATCCGCTCTGCTCTGTGCGGACTTGATGTGCCGTGCTCAATTGATGCGCCGTGCTCCGACGTCCGGCAAAAACAGAAGCTGACACATTGAATAATAGAATAATACAGCGTTTTTCTGAAATATTACCCATATTAGATGCTGAATAAGTGGACGGCGACTAGACCATAACTCACAGGTTCAAGTTGCTCCACTGTCACGTCTCAGGGGCGCAGTTGGCTCCTCTCACTTACTCACTCACTCACCCGGTATTACAAGAAAACGTGGAGTTTTTGTACCGCTGTTTTTTTTTACATCTCTGACAGGAATTTATTAATGTTGTTTAAAGGAAAAAAAACAAAAAACCACACACACAGGCAGAGGGCACTTTTTAAGACGAGGCAAAAAAGGGCAGGGGCTCGAGCACCCATAGGGCCCTATGTGTGCACGTGCCTGCCCCCAAACACACGTCAAAAGTGGTAAAGGAATGGCTAAATCAGGCTAGAATGAAGGTTTTAGAATGGCCTTCCCAAAGTCCTGACTTAAAGGTGTGGACAATGCTGAAGAAACAAGTCCATGTCAGAAAACTAACAATTTTAGCTGAACTGCACTAATTTTGTCAAGAGGAGTGGTCAACAATTCAAGCAGAAGCTTGTGGATGGCTACCAAAAGTGCCTTATTGCAGTGAAACTTGCCAAATATTAACATTGCTGTATGTATACTTTTGACCCAGCAGATTTGCTCACATTTTCAGTAGACCCATAATAAATTCATAAAAGAAGCAAACTTCATGAATGTTTTTTTGACCAACAAGTATGTGCTCCAATCACTCTATCACAAAAAAATAAGAGTTGTAGAAATGATTGGAAACTCAAGACAGCCATGACATGATGTTCTTTACAAGTGTATGTACACTTTTTCACCATTTTCAAGAAGGACATTTAAAGAGAAACTACATCTTGTGAGACGACGTCGGCGATGAAGTGGGGAAATGCCCGCCATTTCCACTCGAATCGAAGAGAGGTACCGCTGGCTTATACGCTGTCCAATAGGTTCTACAAATTGTGAGTTCAAATATTTTATTTCTTTATTTTTTTCAAGTTTAATATGTTTTTTTTGTTGCAATTTTAATTTTGACATTACCACATAAGCTGATGCAGGTTTATTGATTTTTAAATGCGCCAGAAAATAACCCGTTTTGTACACTGTTAATGTGTTTCGATACATAGTAGTGCGTAAATGTGTTTTTCTGTATCACTGTAAACCCGAATGCTCCAAAAAATTAATTAGAATAAGTAGTGCAAACTTAAAAAGTTGTTAAAAGGTGTACTTACGTAAAAAATGTTGAGTGTGAGTAACATTTTCCTTCTTTTTAAGTTTATTAAACTTACATACATACATACCTCATCACAGGTGCTTTATTAAAAAAAAAGACAATATAACATACATCCATAAACGTGGACGCATGTGGAAAAGTGCAATATATTTATCTGTACAGTAATCTATTTATTTATTTATATATGTTTATATATATTTATTTAGTTTATACATATATTTATATATTATTTATATATATTTATTTATTTATTTATTTATATATGCACCTTATTGCTTTTTTTATCCTGCACTACCATGAGTTTATGTAACGAAATTTCGTTTTTATCTGTGCTGTAAAGTTCAAATTTGAATGACAATAAAAAGGAAGTCTAGTCTAGTCTAAAAACTTTATATTTTTAATTAATATGAACTTCTTTGCAGATTATGTAACCGCTACTTAAAATAATGAACTCACAGTTACTTAAAACTCAGTGGATTAAACATAGTTTTGTGTTATTTTGAAAGAACAAATCATTAAATCGGATCAAGAATAAACTAAGAATGAATCAATCGCATTATAGATTTGTATTGTTATTGTTTATGTATATATAAATGATGTATATATAAATTATTATATGCACGTGTGTGCACACGCACACACACACACACACACACAGAGGCAGTGCTTTTATATTGTAGCATTTGCGTGCACTTCCTCTTCAGGCAGCAGATGGTTAGAGTGTCCGCCCTGTGATGGGTAGGTTGTGAGTTCAAACCCCGGCCGAGTCATACCAAAGACTATAAAAATGGGAGCCATTACCTCCCTGCTTGGCACTCAGCATCAAGGGTTGGAATTGGGGGTTAAATCACCAAAAATGATTCCCGGGCGCGGCCACCGCTGCTGCTCACTGCTCCCCTCACCCCAGGGGGTGATCAAGGTGATGGGTCATTTGCAGAGAATAATTTCGCCACACCTAGTGTGTGTGTGACAATCACTTTAACTTTACTTTAACTTTAGATACGCAGGATAAGTTTAATTGGTAAGTTTAATTCAATTATAATTTAAAAGTACATTTAACATAAACTCCAAATATTGACGATCTGATATACTCCAATATTTAAGTTTATGAACTCAAAAAATATGCGGCAACTGATTGCCTCACTTTATTTTTGAGTTCTGCTTACTTATTCGGGTTTAGTATTGCTCCAGCAATGGTCATGTGGTGACATCCATGGTATTTTGAGAGGTAATCATTAGGGATGTCCGATAATGGCTTTTTGCCGATATATCCGATATTCCGATATTGTCCAACTCTTTAATTACCGATACCGATATCAACCGATACCGATATCAACCGATATATGCAGTCGTGGAATTAACACATTATTATGCCTAATTTGGACAACCAGCCATGGTGAAGATAAGGTACTTTTTAAAATTTTTTATAAAATAAAATAAGATAAATACATTAAAAACATTTTCTTGAATAAAAAAGAAAGTAAAACAATATAAAAACAGTTACATAGAAACTAGTAATTAATGAAAATGAGTAAAATTAACTGTTAAAGGTTAGTACTATTAGTGGAGCAGCAGCACGCACAATCATGTGTGCTTACGGACTGTATCCCTTGCAGACTGTATTGATATATATTGATATATAATGTAGGAAGCAGAATATTAATAACAGAAAGAAACAACTGTAGTAGAATTTCTGACCTTTGACCTATATTGCATGTCTAATGGGAATGTACGCTCATTTGATTTCTTTCCTATTCTGTGCCAGTGGGACAAAAGTGAATGTTAAGTCGTGCCAACCTGTCTACAGAATGTGTTGACTGTCTAAAGGATTCGAGTTGTTATGGAACAGATAGGGAAAAGATAAAAGACATTGACGCACTCGATAAGGAACAATGACGCACAAAAGACATATAAAAAATGGCAGAAGACCGGAACTCGACAGTGATTTTGGCTTGTGTGTGTCTTGTTTGCTCCGGAGTGACTTGTGGTCTGTCTGCACGGCCAACTCAATTCAACCTGCACTTCTGATAATGGGTAAATACATTTGTTGTACTAAACTACTTTTGTTGCCTGTTTAAGCTTCGGACAATCCACTACACAACCCTTTTGTGTGAATGAGTGTAAATGGGGGAGGGAGGTTTTTTGGGTTGGTGCACTAATTGTAAGTGTATCTTGTGTTTTTTATGTGGATTTAATAAAAAAAAAACAAAAAAAAACAAACAAACAAAAAAAAAAACGATACCGATAATTTCCGATATTACATTTTAACGCATTTATCAGACATCTCTGGTAATCATTGAAGTGGGACATCACTGAAGGCCTAGGTGGGAAACGCGCGGCCCGCCACTGCCTTTAAGTGTGTGGAAGCTGCATTTATTGTGTGTGTGTACACAGTTTATCTCTAAATCTATTGGCCACTCGAACAACCCAAAAAAATAATACAAATATGTAAATAAATTGAAAAAAAAAAAGAGAAAGAATTAATGGTCGCAAGCTGTCTTCCATCTGTTACTAATCAGAAACCCACTGGTTCTTTTCTCCCACACGGAGCGAGTGTGATCTCAGCGCAGTATTGACTCACGCCGCGTCTCACAAGTTGTTACCATCTGCGACACGTAATACATGGCTTCACCTCCGCGTGGCACGACGATACGGACCGGCACACCACGAACAAACACACCATTTGACATGTTTGGGTACGGTAAGTAGCTATAGATAGCCAACGTGAAGCAGATTCAAAGTTAAAAGTTCAAGTAGCAATGATAGTCACACACACACTAGGTGTGGTGAGATTATCCTCTGCATTTGACCCCACTGGGAGGTGAGGGGAGCAGTGAGCAGCAGCGGTGGCCACGCCCGGGAATACTTTTTTGGTGATTTAACCCCCAATTCCAACCCTTGACGCTGAGTGCCAAGCAGGGAGGTAATGGCTCCCATTTTTATAGTCTTTGGTATGACTCGGCCGGGGTTTGAACTCACGACCTACCGATCCCAGGGCGGACACTCTAACCCAGTGTTTTTCAACCTTTTTTGAGCCAAGGCACATTTTTTGCAGGTGTACTGTATCAATATAGCTCTTGTCTCAAAGTAGGTGTACTGTATCAATATAGCTCTTGTCTCAAAGTAGGTGTACTGTATCAATATAGCTCTTGTCTCAAAGTAGGTGTACTGTATCAATATAGCTCTTGTCTCAAAGTAGGTGTACTGTATCAATATAGCTCTTGTCTCAAAGTAGGTGTACTGTATCAATATAGCTCTTGTCTCAAAGTAGGTGTACTGTATCAATATAGCTCTTGTCTCAAAGTAGGTGTACTGTATCAATATAGCTCTTGTCTCAAAGTAGGTGTACTGTATCAATATAGCTCTTGTCTCAAAGTAGGTGTACTGTATCAATATAGCTCTTGTCTCAAAGTAGGTGTACTGTATCAATATAGCTCTTGTCTCAAAGTAGGTGTACTGTATCAATATAGCTCTTGTCTCAAAGTAGGTGTACTGTAGCAATATAGCTCTTGTCTCAAAGTAGGTGTACTGTAGCAATATAGCTCTTGTCTCAAAGTAGGTGTACTGTATCAATATAGCTCTTGTCTCAAAGTAGGTGTACTGTATCAATATAGCTCTTGTCTCAAAGTAGGTGTACTGTATCAATATAGCTCTTGTCTCAAAGTAGGTGTACTGTATCAATATAGCTCTTGTCTCAAAGTAGGTGTACTGTATCAATATAGCTCTTTTCTCAAAGTAGGTGTACTGTATCAATATAGCTCTTGTCTCAAAGTAGGTGTACTGTATCAATATAGCTCTTGTCTCAAAGTAGGTGTACTGTATCAATATAGCTCTTGTCTCAAAGTAGGTGTACTGTATCAATATAGCTCTTGTCTCAAAATAGGTGTACTGTATCAATACAGCTCTTGTCTCAAAGTAGGTGTACTGTATCAATATAGCTCTTGTCTCAAAGTAGGTGTACTGTATCAATATAGCTCTTGTCTCAAAGTAGGTGTACTGTCACCACCTGTCACATCACGCCCTGACTTATTTTGTATTTTTTGCTGTTTTCCTGTGTGTAGTGTTTTAGTTCTTGTCTTGCGCTCCTATTTTTTTTGGTATTTTCCTGTAGCAGTTTCATGTCTTCCTTTGAGCAATATTTCCCGCATCTACTTTGTTTTAGCAATCAAGAATATTTCAGTTGTTTTTATCTTTCTTTGTGGGGACATTGTTGATTGTCATGTCATTTTTCGGATGTACTTTGTGGACGCTGTCTTGGCTCCACAGTAAGTCTTTGCTGTCGTCCAGCATTCTGTTTTTGTTTACTTTGTAGCCAGTTAGGTTTTAGTTTCGTTCTACATAGCCTTCCCTAAGCTTCAATGCCTTTTCTTAGGGGCACTCACCTTTTATTTACTTTTGGCTTAAGCATTAGATACGACGACAAACCCTTGTCGTCTCACACAACGTGTTCCCAACATCTACAAAGCAATTAACTACCGGCTCCCACCTACTGATACGGAAGAGTATTACACGGTTACACTGCCGAGCTCTAGACAGCACCGACACACAACAACAGCACATAATTTTCAGATTATGATAAGTGGTTGGCAAAAAATATTAACCCAAATATGTGAAATTACATAATCTCCCACGATTGGATTTTAACCTATTTAAAACATGTCATCAAAATTCTAAAATTAATCTTAATCAGGAAAAATTACTAATGCTGTTCCATAAATTCTTTTTTAAATTTTTTCAAAAAGATTCGAATTAGCTAGTTTTTCTCTTCTTTTTTTCGGTTGAATTTTGAATTTTAAAGAGTCGAAATTGAAGATAAACTATGTTTCAAAATGTAATTAACATTTTTTTCGTGTTTTCTCCTCTTTTAAACCGTTCAATTAAGTGTAAATATCATTAATTATTAATAATAACAGAGTTTAAGGTAAATTGAGCAAATTGGCTATTTCTGGCAATTTATTTAAGTGTGTATCAAACTGGTAGCCCTTCGCATTAATCAGTACCCAAGAAGTAGCTCTTGGTTTCAAAAAGGTTGGTGACCCCTGGTGTATATTGATATATAATGTATATATGTGGCCTAGTGGTTAGAGTGTCCGCCCTGAGATGGGTAGGTTGTGAGTTCAAACCCCGGCCGAGTCATACCAAAGACTATAAAAAAATGGGACCCATTACCTCCCTGCTTGGCACTCAGCATCAAGGGTTGGAATTGGGGGTTAAATCACCAAAATGATTCCCGGGCGCGGCACTGCTGCTGCCCACTGCTCCCCTCACCTCCCAGGGGGTGAACAAGGGGATGGGTCAAATGCAGAGGACAAATTTCACCACACCTAGTGTGTGTGACAATCATTGGTATTTTAACTTTAACTTTAACTTTAATTTAACTTTAACTTTTAACTTAATATTGTGTTTTTTATGTTGATTTCATAAAAAAAAAAATAAAAAAAAAATAAAAATAATAATAATTTCTTGTGCGGCCCGGTACCAATCGGTGCGGCCCGGTGGTTGGGGACCACTGCTCTACACCACTGGTGTCAAACTCAAACCACATCGTTTTATGTGGCCCGCAAAATCCTGGAAAAAATGGGTTTCCATGAAATACTTATTTTTATTTTTTTTATTTTTTTTTACTAAATGCATGAGTTCTTTCAATTTTGACAGAAAAAAAAAATGCATATTTTAAACTTTAATATTATCTGAGCATGCCAATTATATTATTATATACTGTATTGCAAAACTATTTCTGTGAAATAACCTTTATTTATGATTTTAAAGTAAGTTATGCAGAAAAACATCTAATAATCAAAAGCATATGCATTTCGATCAATCATGATTAATCACAGGTTAATTAATTTTAAAATCGGCCCTCTGAAAGCAGCCTTACACTATTATTCTTATTTTGTATATTCCTGAGAATCTGCTGTTTTTTTTAATCGACCTACAGCCAAAAAGCTAGTCAAATGTTGACAGCTTAAATATGACAGCTTTAGTGTTTTTAGAAAGTCTGCTGCAAGTTTTTATTTTTTTATTTTTTTTAACCAAACTGGCCGGCCGATCTGGTGTCATCATTGAATACATCTGATTTAATGGCATTTAATATTCAGTTCAACTAAACAACTTTCAATCTTAAACATTTTTTATTAACATTTTTTCAAACTATCTATAAACCAGCAAAGACTGTTTCTTTTGTTCCCAAAAAGGAAAAAAAGAGCATTGTGAGGTTTCCCTCAAGTTGTGGGTTCTCCTGGCCGACAGATCTTCGGGAGCCCGGTATACAGTTTGAATCAAGTCTTTTATTTTTCATAAACCCCCGGGGGTGGCTTGCTTTCCGGCAATATATGTTCGTCTCTGGGCGTGTGTGTCTCTCTGGCTCCAACTTCAACAACGTGTCTCGTACCGGCTGCTGCTAATAAGGGCGACAGGTGATTAGATAAGGCGACTTTAAGGTTTTACTACTTACATATAAAATACTACACGGTGTAGCTCCATCCTATCTTGCTGATTGTATTGTACCGTATGTCCCGGCAAGAAATCTGCCTTTAAAGAAGTCCGGCTTATTAGTGATTCCCAGAGCCCAAAAAAAGTCTGCGGGCCATAGAGCATTTTCAATTCGGGCTCCAGTACTCGGGAATGCCCTCCGTTAGAGATGCTACCTCAGTAGAAGCATTTAAGTCCCATCTTAAAACTCATTTGTATACTCTAGCCTTTAAATAGACCCCCCCTTTTTAGACCAGTTGATCTGCCGTTTATTTTCTTTTCTCCTCTGCCCCCCTCTCTTTTGTGGAGGGGGGCACAGGTTCGGTGGCCATGGATGAACTGCTGGCTGTCCAGAGTCGGGACCCAGGGTGGACCGCTCGCCTGTGCATCGGTTGGGGACATCTCTGCGCTGCTGACCTGTCTCCAGCTCGGGATGGTCTCCGGCTGGCCCCACTATGGACTGGACTCTCACTATTATGTTAGATCCACTATGGACTAGACTCTCACTATTATGTTAGATCCACTATGGACTGGACTCTCACTATTATGTTAGATCCTCTATGGACTGGACTCTCACTATTATGTTGGATCCACTATGGACTGGACTCTCACTATTATGTTAGATCCACTATGGACTGGACTCTCACTATTATGTTAGATCCACTATGGACTGGACTCTCACTATTATGTTAGATCCACTATGGACTGGACTCTCACTATTATGTTAGATCCACTATGGACTGGACTCTCACTATTATGTTAGATCCACTATGGACTGGACTCTCACTATTATGTTAGATCCACTATGGACTGGACTCTCACTATTATGTTAGATCTACTATGGACTGGACTCTCACACTATTATGTTAGATCCACTATGGACTGGACTCTCACTATTATGTTAGATCCACTATGGACTGGACTCTCACTATTATGTTAGATCCACAATGGACTGGACTCTCACACTATTATGTTAGATCCACTATGGACTGGACTCTCACTATTATGTTTGATCCACTATGGACTGGACTCTCAATATTGTGTTAGATCCACTATGGACTGGACTCTCACTATTATGTTAGATCCACTATGGACTGCACTCTCACTATTATGTTAGATCCACTATGGACTGGACTCTCACTATTATGTTAGATCCACTATGGACTGGACTCTCACACTATTATGTTAGATCCACTATGGACTGGACTCTCACTATTATGTTAGATCCACTATGGACTGGACTCTCACTATTATGTTAGATCCACTATGGACTGGACTCTCACACTATTATGTTAGATCCACTATGGACTGGACTTTCACTCTATTGTGTTAGATCCACTATGGACTGGACTTGCACACTATTACGTTAGATCCACTATGGACTGGACTCTCACACTATTGTGTTAGATCCACTATGGACTGGACTTTCACAATATTATGCTAAACCCACTCGACGTCCATTGCATTAGGCATTAGGTCTTCCCTGGAGGGGGGGGGGGGGGGGGGGGGGGGGTCACCCACATCTGCGGTCCTCTCCAAGGTTTCTCATCGACGTCCCACTGGGTTGTGAGTTTTTCCTTGCCCTGATGTGGGCTCTGAACCGAGGATGTCGTTGTGGCTTGTGCAGCCCTTTGAGACACTTGTGATTTAGGGCTATATAAATAAACATTGATTGATTGATTGATTGATTGATTGATAACAAGCCCCAGCTGGGCAATCTACTCACCCGCCGCTGACTTCGAGGCCGGTCCTTACACGCCCCGCTCCGCGGCAGGCCCACAGACCACGCCCCCCTCCACAAGCATCTACAGAACTTTCAACCTTGAGGGAGCAATGCACACTTAATTATTATAGCAAAACGTTTGGAATTTAAGGTTGTCATCCAGGCAGCTTCATTTCCCACTGCACACACCTTCGTGATAGCTCGGGCTTGATGAAGCGGCATCATGTGCATATTAAGATGCCATCTTCAGGCCAGCAAAACCGATACACCCTCCCTTGACTGAGCTAACCTGTAATTTTGCAGACAAAAACATCTAATACCGTATTTGACTTATTGACGAGCACCCGCTTGATTGTATATTCTTTCACAGAGCACTTAATGAATCGGTTGCGTCAGTATCAGAAAGGCCACGTGGGCGTGTCATAAATGCAAGGTGAATTTCACAAAAAAAAAACACAACCAAAAGTATTTCTATTTATTTTTGCCAGTAATAATTTTTTAGCACAGCACTCATCCATCCTGTGTGATGCTGAGGTGTTTACAATCCGGTCAGGAAGAGACAGAAAAACATACAAATTAGTATGCTTGCTTAAAAAACAACAACAAAAGAAACCACGGAACTGTGGGTGCTGGAAAATGACGCATTACAGACACAAATGTCACAATCTTTCATGACAATTATTATTAGTTTCTGATATGTTTCTTCATTTCCTGTCCAGCGCTCTTATTATTGTTTATTTTTCCTGTGTGCCTACAATTTTTCTTTTCCCGGTGCGGGCTTCCTCACCTTCTTAATTGGCAATCAGAACACACCTGTCACTTGGTTGCCAATCAGGAGGCTTTATATGCCAGCCCAGTCCGTTTTGCTTTGCACCTCCCTAGTGTATCGCTTTCGGCCGAGTCATACCAAAGACTATAAAAAATGGGACCCATTACCTCCCTGCTTGGCACTCAGCATCGAGGGTTGGAATTGGGGTGTGGAAGTCGCTTCCTAGCGGTCCCACTGTCAGACACGGCACCGGAGCCAAGCGTGCAGGTTTAACAAGGTTTTTAATGATAATGGTGTCAACAAAAGTTTTCTCTCCTAGTAGAACGTGACTTTTCAGTCACGTCCGTATCCTCTCTCCCCTCCTGCTCCCGGCCGCTTACTGTTCAAGACAAACAGATGATTGGATTAACACGTACCACCTGTGAAATCTAATCACCTGCCAGCTGTGTCTCGCCGTCAGCACTGCCACGCCCCCGTCTGATGGTGCTCTGACCTCTGCACCATGGACAGAGGCGGGGACTTTTGCTCCTGCAGGCAGCGCTGGCTACATCTCCCCCCCACATGGGGGTTATATCACCAAAAATGATTCCCAGGCGCGGCCACTGCTGCTGCTCACTGCTCCCCTCACCTCCCAGGGGGTGATCAAAGGTGACGGGTCAAAGGCAGAGAATATTTTCGCCACACCTAGTGTGTGTGTGACAATCATTGGTACTTTAACTTTAACTGTTTAACCTTTTTTCCCTATGCTTACTTACCTACACAACTATTTTAGTTGTTTCATTACCCTTGCCCAGATGTGGGTTCAGACCGGTGATGTCATTGTGGTTTGTGCAGCCCGTCGAGTCACCTGTGATTAACGTTCTATAAAAATAAACTTTCAATGAATGAATTTGATTGATTAAATATTTTTTCGCCTGCAGTCCCTGCATCCTGGGGTGAAGACCAACAACATCGTAACGCAACAACAAAACTAGAATGGCACCAAACATGTCTGACTTACTCATTTAATCAAATAATCTGTTCCATTTCAGTCCTTAATGCACATTGCAAGCGTTTTTCATTGCGGCTCCATCTGCTGGCTTGGATGTCTCATTGCCCCATATGGCCCCGATACAAGTAAACTTGTGTGGAAAACCTCTGTAGCTATTGCATAATCCTGCTAAGTAATTTATAGTAAGATTGTCAAAAATAATGCCTGAATGGCGATGAGAAAATTAATTAATTACCATATTTTCCGGACTATAAGGCGCACTTAAAATCCTTTTCTTCCCCCAAAACTCGACAGTGCGCCTTATAACCCGGTGCGCCTAATGTACGGAATGATTCTGGTTTGGCTTAACGACCTCAAAGCTATTTTATTTGGTAAATGGTGTAATGATAAGTGTGACCAGTAGATATATACGTGTAGACACAGTGGTTGAAAAACACTGATGTAGACTACGAGGAAGCATTTAATGCAGATTAAAGGCCTACTGAAATGAGATTTTCTTATTTAAACGGGGATAGCAGATCCATTGTCATACTTGATCATTTCGCGATATTGCCATATTTTTGCTGAAAGGATTTAGTAGAGAACGTCGACGATAAAGTTCGCAACTTTCGGTCGCTGATAAAAAAAGCCTTGCCTGTACCGGAAGTAGCGTGACGTCACAGGTTGAAAGGCTCCTCACATTTCCCCATTGTTTACACCAGCAGCGAGAGCGATTCGGACCGAGAAAGCGACGATTACCCCATTAATTTGAGCCAGGATGAAAGATTCGTGGATGAGGAACGTGAGAGTGAAGGACTAGAGTGCAGTGCAGGATGTATCTTTTTTCGCTCTGACCGTAACTTAGGTACAAGCTGGCTCATTGGATTCCACACTTTCTCCTTTTTCTATTGTGGATCACGGATTTGTATTTTAAACCACCTCGGATACTATATCCTCTTGAAAATGAGAGTCGAGAACGCGAAATGGACATTCACAGTGACTTTTATCTCCACGACAATACATCGGCGAAGCACTTTAGCTACGGAGCTAACGTGATAGCATCGTGCTTAAATGCAGATAGAAACAAAAGAAATAAACCCCTGACTGGAAGGATAGACAGAAAATCAACAATACTATTAAACCATGGACATGTAACTACACGGTTAATACTTTCCAGCTTGGCGAAGGTTAACAATGCTGTTGCTAATGACGCCATTGAAGCTAACTTAGCAACGGGACCTCACAGAGCTATGCTAAAAACATTAGCTATCCACCTACGCCAGCCAGCCCTCATCTGCTCATCAACACCCGTGCTCACCTGCGTTCCAGCGATCGACGGAGCGACGAAGGACTTCACCCGATCATCGATGCGGTCGGCGGCTAGCGTCGGATACCGCGTCTGCTATCCAAGTCAAAGTCCTCCTGGTTGTGTTGCTGCAGCCAGCCGCTAATACACCGATCCCACCTAAAGCTTTCTTCTTTGCAGTCTTCATTGTTGATTAAACAAATTGCAAAAGATTCACCAACACAGATGTCCAGAATACTGTGGAATTTTGCGATGAAAACCGAGCTTTTTGTATTGGATCCAATGGGTCCGAATACTTCCGTTTCAACCATTGACGTCACGCGCATACGTCATCATACATAGACGTTTTCAACCGGAAGTTTAGCGGGAAATTTAAAATTGCACTTTATAAGTTAACCCGGCCGTATTGGCATGTGTTGCAATGTTAAGATTTCATCATTGATATATAAACTATCAGACTGCGTGGTCGGTAGTAGTGGCTTTCAGTAGGCCTTTAAATCCATCATAGGTCCCCTTCAGTTTTAAAAAAAAAACATGTTGAGAGGAGGTTAACAACCCACAGGAAAGTTGTTGTCCTCTTGTCCAAAAGTGCCTGCTTTCATTCCTCTCCTTTAAAACGGAGGTGCTAAAGCTGACCAGCCAATCACAAGCCAATTCCTCTCCCTGACAGCCTCCGCCACTGTTCCAACAAAGTCACTCAGCTGAAAGGAGATGCTGACAAGGAGCTACAAGCACTGACGTGAGAGGACAGACCACTAAGACCAAGGTTGCACAGGTCAGTGGCGGCAACAATCTCTTTCCATCAGAAAACTTTAGAGGACTGGTCTAAATGGACGACGGTGGACACAAAAGGTAAAAAATGTGAAAAAAATAAAAAATAAAAAAAAGCACTACCTGGATGGTGCAAATACAAAAGACAGGATGCTGGGGAGAACTGGAGTGTTTTCTCTGACAGGCAAATCAAGGCCATCCTTTCTGAAGCTGTTTTATTCGCACAAGTGAGCTGACATGACAGAGGGATGGTTGTTTTTAGAAAATAACTTCATGGCATCCAGTGACGTGGTACTGGAGTGGCATCCTTCAAATGTATATATATATATAAATATTTTTTACACTTGATTTTGCCTTACATTTGTACATTTGTTTTAGCCCTGAGAAAAGCCCAATTCCAGTAGAATGCAGTGATAGATCTTATATAATTAATGCGTTTGTTGAGATAATTGTTTTCGGTGCTAAAAAAGAAAGGTTTAAAGTCGTCCAACACCTTCAATCACTGTCCCTGAAAACCTCAAATAAAGCCAGAAATCTTGGGGTTATTTTAGATTCTGATTTACATTTCGACAGTCACATCAGATCAGTAACAAAATCGGCCTACTATCACCTCAAAAATGTGACAAGACTTAGAGGGCTCATGTCAGCTCAAGACTTAGAACAACTTGTACGTGCCTTTATTACCAGTAGGCTGGACTATTGTAATGGTCTCCTTGCAGGTCTTCCCCCAAAACACTGTCAGGCAGCTACAGCTTGTTCAGAACGCTGCTGCTAGAGTTCTAACAAAGACCGAAAAATGTGAGCACATTACACCAATTCTTAAATCCTTACATTGGCTCCCTGTACTTCAGAGAATTGATTTCAAAATCCTCCTGCTCACATATAAATCACTACATGGTCTAGGGCCCAAGTATATCACCGATATGCTCCCACTATATAAGCCCTCTAGATCAGTGGTCCCCAACCACCGATTGGTACCGGGCCGCACAAGAATTAAAAAAATAAAAAATAAAAAAATAAAAATATTATGAAATCAACATAAAAAACACAATATATACATTCTATATCAATATAGATCAATACAGCTTGCAGGGATACAGTCCGTAAGCACATATGATTGTATTTATTTATGTAAAAAAAAAACAAAAAAACAATTATTTTTTTTTTTTTTTTTTTTTTTTTAAATACACCCTCCCACCGGTCCGTGGGACACATTTTCAAGCGTTGACCGGTCCGCAGCTACAAAAAGGTTGGGGACCACTGATGTAGACCACAAGGAAGTCTTTTAAATGTAGTTAAAAAAAACTCAGAATACTGTATGACCCCATTAAAGGCCTATTGAAATGAATTTTTTTTATTTAAACGGGGATAGCAGATCTATTCTATGTGTCATACTTGATCATTTCGCGATATTGCCATATTTTTGCTGAAAGGATTTAGTATAGAACAACGACGATAAAGATTGCAACTTTTGGTATCTGATAAAAAAAAGGCTTGCACCTACCGGAAGTAGCGTGACGTAGTCAGTTGAACATATACGCAAAGTTCCCTATTGTTTACAATGATGGCCGCATGAAGTGAGAGAGATTCGGACCGAGAAAGCGACAATTTCCCCATTGATTTGAGCGAGGATGAAAGATTTGTGGATGAGTAAAGTGCAAGTGAAGGACTAGTGGGGAGTTGAAGCTATTCAGATAGGGAAGATGCTGTGAGAGCCGGGGGTGACCTGATATTCAGCTGGGAATGACTACAACAGTAAATAAACACAAGACATATATATACTCTATTAGCCACAACACAACCAGGCTTATATTTAATATGCCACAAATTAATCCTGCATAAAAACACCTGCGTGTTTGTTATGCTAGCTCCTAGCTCCTCTGCTTGCTCCTAGCTCCATAGAACACGCCAATACAATTCAAACACCTGATCAACACACGCAATCACTCAGCCCAAAAAACCGTTCACCTAACCCAAGGTTCATAAAGCTTATATATTTTTAAAAAGTTACGTACGTGACGCGCACGTACGGTACGGTACGTGTTATGCTAGCTCCTAGCTCCTATGCTAGCTCCTAGCTCCATAGAACACGCCAATACAATTCAAACACCTGATCAACACACACAATCACTCAGCCCAAAAGACCGTTCACCTAACCCAAGGTTCATAAAGCTTATATATTTTTAAAAAGTTACGTACGTGACGCGCACGTACGGTACGGTACGTGTTATGCTAGCTCCTAGCTCCTATGCTAGCTCCTAGCTCCATAGAACACGCCAATACAATTCAAACACCTGATCAACACACACAATCACTCAGCCCAAAAGACCGTTCACCTAACCCAAGGTTCATAAAGCTTATATATTTTTAAAAAGTTACGTACGTGACGCGCACGTACGGTACGGTACGTGTTATGCTAGCTCCTAGCTCCTATGCTAGCTCCTAGCTCCATAGAACACGCCAATACAATTCAAACACCTGATCAACACACACAATCACTCAGCCCAAAAGACCGTTCACCTAACCCAAGGTTCATAAAGCTTATATATTTAAAAAAAAGTTACGTACATACGCAAAAAAAAATTGCGCACATACGGTCAAGCGATCAAATGTTTAGAAGCCAAAGCTGCATACTCACAGTAGCACGTCTGCGTCTTTGTCATCCAAATCAAAGTAATCCTGGTAAGAGTCTGTGTTGTCCCAGTTCTCTACAGGCGTCTGTGTATCGAAGTCAAAAGTCCTCCTGGTTAGAGTCTCTGTTATCCGAGTTCTTCCATCTTGACTGCATCTTTCGGGAATGTAAACAAAGAAGCGCCGGCTGTGTACTGTTGTGGCTGACTACGTTCGAAAAATACGTCCATTTCGCACCGACAACTTTCTTCTTTGCTTGCTCAGCTTCCTTCTCCATAATGCAATGAACATGATTGAAACAGATTCACGAACACAGATGTCCAGAATACTGTGGAATTATGAAATGAAAACAGAGCTTTTTCGTACTGGCTTCAATGTGGAAGGCATACCCGTGTTCGCCGGGCTACGTCACACGCATACGTCATCCTCAGAGGCGTTTCGAACCGGAAGTTTAGCGGCAAATTTAAAATGTCACTTTATAAGTTAACCCGGCCGTATTGGCATGTGTTATAATGTTAAGATTTCATCATTTATATATAAACTATCAGACTGCGTGGTCGCTAGTAGTGGCTTTCAGTAGGCCTTTAACAAATGTTAAGTTTAAGACCCCTGGTTCATTGAGCTGAGCACTGTCTGACTCACATATTTTAAACACACAAGAACAAAAAAAACGTAAAAAGGAACATTCTTGTGGGGGGAAAAAAAAAAAGCTAAATCTATATTCAAACATCTTTTGTGTAAAAATCTTAGTGTGGAGTTAATGTAGGGTGAAAATCTATTACTGAGCAGGCAATTACCATCTCCACAGCAGGCTACTGATAAAACTTTTGAGATGAAATGTTTTTTGTGCGGCTGCTGTTGTTGCCGCTTCTCCCTTACTGGATCCAGTCTACGTGCAGCACTCTGTGAGTAGTGCCTTCACATATGGAGCGTTAATGTCGAGACCCTTGGGCTCGCCACGTCTCTTAATGTCAACCATAAAAAGCCTAAAAAATAAATGCATTTATCGCCAAAATAGGTACCGTATTTTCCGGACCATAGGGCGTACCGGATTATAAGGCGCACTGCCGATGAGCGGGTCTATTCAGGTCTATTTTCATACAAAAGGCGGATTATTAGGCGCATTAAAGTGGTCATATTATTATTATTTTTTTCTAAATGTAAAAGACTTCCTTGTGGTCTACATAACATGTAATGGTGGTTCTTTGGTCAAAATGTTGCATAGATGATGTTTTACACATCATCTTCAAGTCGCTTTCTGACAGTCGCTTCAGGATGCGCCGTTTTGTGGGCGGTCTTATTTACGTGCCTCCACTGCGACAGCGTCTTCTCCCCGTCATCTTTGTTGTAGCGGTGTAGCGTGCAAGGACGGGAGTGGAAGAAGTGTCAAAAAGATGGAGCTAACTGTTTTAATGACATTCAGACTTTACTTCAATCAATAACGGAGCAGCATCTCCTCATCCGTGGCTCATGTGTCCCGTGAAAAACCGTCCGAACGGAACTCTCTAATAACTAAAGTTCCTTGGGTGAATAATGTAAACTCACTGCACCGGTATGTTTTAGCGCTTTCAAGGCGAGTTTACTGACAGATATAAGTAACAACTTTACACTACTTTATATTACAAATGTAGAAATGGCAACAGCGGAGGATGAATGTCCCATAACAAGAAGATAGAAAAAAAGAAGGAGCTTATCGACTATGGAGTCCGCACGGACTACAAAGGTGGACACGCGGAAATTCTCAGGATTTATGCAGATCCCAAATACAGATCAGTAGGTACCAGAAGGTAAAAGAAGTTGCTTTTGCATATGTGGAGATGCGTGGCCGGCAGGCCGACAGCGAGGCAGGGCACTCCAAGATGGCGGCGAAGAGGCGTGGCTGGCGGGCCAGCGGCAAGGCGGGGCGCGCCGGGATCGACGCCGTAAACAACATCAGGTGCGTGGATCGCCCATCTGGGCACAATCGTCTAATCTCCTCACAATGTGTAAAAGGGCAGCAGCAGAGAACGACGTGGGGGAAGGAGTTGGAGAGGCAGAAGAAGAGAGCCAAAGGAAGACACCGACGCGGAAAGCTGAAAAGCGAGGGGAAGAGCGAGCAGGAAGAGGAAGGAGCTGAAAAGCGACCCAACGGAAGACACAGCTTTATTGAAAAATAAAAAAAGTCAAACCTGCTCGCAGTAATGTCAGTTCTTGGTGGTCCATGGAACCCGCACGACAGCAAGAGACTATCACAGGATAATATTGCGAAACAAAACGCCAGATAATATGTCTTACCTTATACACACACCATAATAATACTACTATGTTGAAGCACAGTACAATCCATCAAGCGGTGTGGCTTCATAGCTTACCAAAGTCCTACTAAAACATTTTGATAGATTTTTGAGCGCCGTGTGTAATGTTCTATATTTTCAATGGAACATATACAATGTTGGTTTTGTCTTCTAGAGTCATATTGCAGTCTAAAAGTAGTTACAGGATCATACATTGGTCATAATTTAAGTTTTAATGTGTCCAGGGGCGTATTTCCTGAATTAATGAATATAATATGAATTAAAAAAAAAAAAGAAAAAAAAAAGCCATTGACAAGCGGTAGAAAATGAATGGATAGATGGATTGTGTGACGATAAAAAATATTGATGTAATCATAGTACTATCGACTGGATGCGCTCCTGTACTTGGTATCATTACGGCTATGTTGAAGCACAGTACAATCCATCAAGCGGTGCAGCTTCATAGCTTACCAAAATCGTACTAAAACATTTTTATAGATTCTATATTTTCAATGAAACATATAAAATGTCGGTTTTATGTGTGACTGCCTTCTACTGGTCACACTTATCATTACACCTGTAAGCTTTTTCTACTTACAGTCCCACAGATGAACACCGGAAGCCAGTTGCGCAGAGTTGACCGGGTTTAATATGTTTTTTGTAGTTTTTTCAAATAGGTTCCTCCTCCTCCTCCTCCTGCACCCGGCCACTCACTGGTAAAGACAACCGATGGTTAGTTTAACACGTACCACCTGCGCAAACTAATCATCCGCCAGCTGTGTCTCGCCGTCAGCACATGCCACGCCCCCGTCTGATGGCGCTCTGTTTTCAGCACCCTGGACAGAGGCCAGAGACCTTTACTCCTGCAGCGCGCTGATCCCAATCCCTTTCCACATTACCATACACCAAATAACATTTTTTCGCGATCGGTAAGCACAACCAGAATTAATCCGTACACTGGGTGCACCGTGTTACAAGGCGAATTGTCGATTTTTAAGAAAGTGAAAGGATTTTGGGTCTGAAAAATACGGTATTCCAAACAATGAAGCACAAATAAGCCTCCAGATTTAAACATTTCACAATTCAGAATGGAAACTCTTTGCGGGAATACATTCTTCCCATGACCGGTTCATGACCGGAACATGATCCGGTCCATGGTTACACTCAACTCAAGCTGTTTGGTATACAAGCTCACATCCAAAGTCATCCATCTCAAGTCTGTTCGAAAGATGAGAAAAATCTTCCTCTCTCAACCCCCCCCACCCCCTCCCGAGATGCTCTTTGTCTCAGCCAGTTCAATCACACATACGCCATTCTGCGTCTCTGACACACACACACACACACACACACACACACACACACACACACACACACACACACACACACACACACACACACACACACACACACACACACACACACACACACACTTACAGCAGATTCTATTAAGATTAACCTGTATGAAATTGTGCAAAATTGAAAAAACCGAGTCCTCAGCGCCAAATAAAATACACTAAGCTAGACGTTCATCTTTTATCAGTTTGTTAAAAGAAAGTATTTGATGCCCAAGCCTGAAGACTTGCAAGCATGCTAATGTAGCAAACACTACCTGTATAGTACATGCAAACAAATATTGGCACTTATTTCATCGGACTGGACCTAAAATGATGTCTACTGGTAAAAAAAATCCCCCCCAAAGGGGTCAGGGACCTCCGCGGGTGGAGGTGAGGCAGGTGATCCGGGTGGCCGACCCTCCGGTGCCCTCCCCCGGCCCGGGTGAGACGTACTATATACCGGTAAGGATGCAAAGGGGTACATTAGGGATGTCCCGATCCGATATTTGGATCGGATCGGCCGCCGATATTTGCCAAAAAATGCGTATCGGCAAGGCATGGGAAAATGCCGACCCAGATCCAGTTTTAAAAAGAAATCCGGTCCATGTTTTCCAACGCACAGATTTAAATAATACATTCCACTTTTCTGCTGCTCCCTAATTTCCGTTCTGCATTTTCCAGCACACCTTCAACACATCCACAGGTCTGTGTCCTAACCGTTAAGACGGCCATGTGAAATAAAAGTTACAGGTAAAAATGTCAGCTGTCTCTGTGCGATATAGAAAATGACTATATCGTGATATTCGAGTATGCGTTCTCACGCAGTTGCTTTTAGCTGCTGGCATTACACGACAGGCTCTTCCCACTCCTTCTTGTGTCTGCTTCTCACAGACAGCAAGCGCACCTTCTTACACACGTCGCCATACTGTCACGTCATACGTCACATACGTATACGCCCTCTCCCAGCAGAGAGGTAGCAGCAGGGCTAAGGTTAGCTGTGATGCTAGCGTAGCCGTGTGAGCGGTAATAATGAAGGAATAATTAATTAATTCCCAATAAAAACAGCAGGGGGTCCATCGTCTGGCGGTGGTCTGGCTTCAAGTGGGAATATGTCGAACAGGCAACCGTAATTTGGGGCAAAAGCGTTGCTATAAAAAGTAGCATTACTGCTAATATGTAGCATCGTTTGAAAAGTCCCCTGCCAGAGAATGAAGAGTGTTTGAAACTCCGCACGTCAACATCTCCATTGTGTATTATTCAAACTCACCTAATTCAGCTGGCTAGTTGTTATCAAGAGTACTAAAACCCTTTTCAACATGAATCTGACAACTAAGTAGGCTAAATAACTTTAAACTTTAATACATGCTCGGATAAGGCCAGTATCGGCCAGTATCGGTATCGGATCGGAAGTGCAAAAACAACATCGGTATCGGATCGGAAGTGCAAAAACCTGGATCGGGACATCCTTAGGGTACATACCAGGCGATGATCCACCAGAACCTGGTTCGACCCGGGAACGGGAAAGGGCACCGGAGGGCCGGCCACCCAGATCACCTGCCTCACCTCCACCCGCGGAGGTCCCTGACGCACGTGACCGGGCCGCCCACGCCTCCAGCACACCTGCCCAGGCGTTTGAGGGGCCGTCTTTGCGGGAAGTACCGTATAAGCAGCAGCCGGGACCTGCGGAGAAAGAACAGAGGGAGAGTCACTTTGGGCAGCGCCTTGGGACCGGGGATACCTCTCTCCTACCGGCTTGCTGCTTATACAGAGTGACAGGTGATTAGATAACAAGGCCCAGGTGGGCCATCTACGCAGGCCTGGCCCTAACCAATCTGGCGCCCTAGGCAAGATTTTAGGTGGCGCCCCCCCCCCCCACATCGGCAGTGAAGTGTATATACTCACAAGAAACTGAATAGCTTTGTCTTTGACCTTTTTTTTTTCCTTAAAGAAAGCAAATTAACATATTATATGAGAATGTTATGTTATGATTATCTTTAACCGAATCACAGCAGTGCTCAAATTAAAAATACAGCATTCCCTCTCATGTGGTATTGCTTAATTAACATTAATGATGTGCACTTTAACAACTAGGCTTACAACTATACCTGATATATAAAGGGGTGGAAAAGTGACTATTACCTGCAGGGCAAACATTAGCTAACCAGAAGGCAATAACAATGTAAACAAAAAACACCTGCTTAAAAGATCTAATACAAATGTCCCTGAGGAATGTAAGGTGGGAGTACTGTAATTACCTAACGTTACATTATTATTTTCCATAACAATTTCACCCCGTCCACAATATTAACCCAACGTTAAAACAGAACTTGCGATTTATTGATTAGCAATTGCCGAATCATGTAACATTAGCTTAATGCTAAAAAGCCAGGTTACTATCACATTCTGTAACAGACAAATCATTTCATGTAGGCTAACGTTACCTACCTGCTACCTTTGTCTTATTCTCGTTTCTCCTCCTCCTCTTTTCTATTTTTTCTTCCCTGGGCACCTGGGGAGGGGGGGGGGGTAATGTTGTAACAAATAATATTTCTATTAAATAGGCTTTACTTTGCATTTTAATTAATGTGGGATTATTTTTTGTATTTAGAAATAACAGTACCAACTTTTTTTTTTCTCCAACATTTGTGGCACTGGCGTGGCGCCCCCTAATGGACAGCGCCCTTAGCATTTGCCTATACGGCCTATGCCACGGGCCGGCCCTGCATCTACGCACCTGTCGCTGACTTCGAGGCCGGTCCTGGCACACCCTGCTTCGCTGCAGGCCCGCAGGCCACGCCCCCCTCCACACTGATATATCACTAAGTTTTATAACTTTGTTGTAAAAATCTCCTTCCGCGTCTGTCCCTGACACCCGCATTTCAGACTCTGGAAACACTCTGTGGAAACGCTCCCCCACCCACACTGCTTGGTGCCTCGTCTGAGCTGCTCTGACTTAGATTACCATCGTAACTAATTAGATTACCATAGTAACTAATTAGATTAGCATAGTAGCTAGTATATCATGCAAAAGCACAGATTCCAACCATTGAAATACTTTGTATAGTTCAAGACTTACGGTCATTAGAAAACATCACTGCACATCATTGTGGAAGTCGATTCCTACCTGTTCCACGGATATCACGTCACAAGAGCCAGGCGTGCCATTTTAACAGAGTTTTATTTTTCCAGATTTCCAGCACAATCTTTTCATGTAGCTTTTTCTCCAGTCTCTCTGGAGACTGTTAAAGACAACAGATGATTAGATTGACACGTACCACCAGTGAAATCTAATCACCTGCCAGCTGTGTCTCGCCGTCCCGCACATGCCCCGCTCCTAGCTGATGGTGCTCCGCCCTCGACACCATTGCCAGAGGCGGTGACCTTTGCTCCTGCAGGCGCGCTGACGCACTTCCTTCCACAATCATAATGGCAGCTACACGTTCCATCTTAAAGATCTAAAACAAATATTTTGGGAATGTCCGGCGTGCCAGATTAAAAAGCTTAACGGGCCTTAATTGGCCCAGGTCTGATCTTGACTTGCCATTTTCGAGCATTATTTGAAGGATTTTGCAAAATCCCCTTACCGGGGATCGGAACAGAACAGATAACCTCCTGACAGAGTCAGAACCTTTAAAAAAAAAAAGTTGTACGTTACGTGTTGTACAAGTTTTCGTTATTTTTTTTCAGCTGTCTTTGCATTTCCTTTTTGGAGCAGACACACCAGTGGCCACATTATGGAGCTTAAAAGGGAATTTGGAATCCTGCCTCTCATTCAGATCTTTATATAAAACTAGATCACTTTTTTCTTTTTTTCAAGCCTTCTAACGCTAACGCTAGCAAAAGTCGGCCAACAACTGAGGTAATTGGATTTGCTTTATTCTGTCAATAAAGTGCTCTAATAAAACCTCCATCAAGGTTTTATATACATGCAGTAAGTATATAGTAATGTAGTACCAGGCACATTCATAATAACTTGTAATATTTTACCTATTTTGGTCATTTTAGGCATAATTTCACAGACCCATCACAACATCCGCTATTTCCATCTACTCACACTCACTATTTCGGTATTACTCATGACAGACTTCATGAGAGCCAACGACTGCTTTGGGACGTGTAACGATACAGAACAGTATTTTTTGACCCCGAGTATACGGAGGATGAGCTCCAACTTCTAAAAGCTGAGTGATAAGCAAATCCAGCAAGTAGCACTATTGCTAAGTGCTAAACAAGAAATACAAACTATAAACATAATAAAGCAATCACTTACTCTAGGTGAAATGCAGACTGATTGGATGTTTATATCTTCCTGTTTGGATGAAGAATTAATCATAATCCCCATACAGGTAAAACCATACAAAAAACAAACATCTTTTTGTGTCTTTCTCGCCATCTCCGAGCCTAAGATGAATGTCAAAGTTGACCAACTTCTTGGTTTATTTCCACAACCTTCTACGATACAAGTGAGATGCATTATGTCTAGTCTAGAATTAACTTTCACCATCTCGGAGGCAATGCAGCAGCCCACCTGCTCAGTATGTCAATAGTTCGCTAGTGTTGTCATATCTAAGTTATTGTGTAGAAATACGGGGAAATAACTACAAAAGCAACAGTGTTGCAGAAGAGGTCAGTTAGAATAATACATAATGTTAAATATAGAGAACATTCCATTTTTTTTTTATTGAATCCAAAAATATTGAAATTCAATGATTTGGTGCATTTGCAATCACCTATAATTATGCACAAAGCAAATTATAACCTGATACTAAATCCGACCATATCACACCAATTCTCAAATCCATTCACTGGCTTCCTGTTCCACTCAGGATTGAATACAACGTCTCCCTACTAACCCACCAGTGCCTCCATGGAAATGCCCCCCTCTACCCCAAATAACTGCTCACCCCCAAACCTTCCACACGACACCTACGCTCCGGACAGGCTAACCTCCTCCAACCTCTGAGGACAAAGCTATGAACAATGAGAGACCGGGCTTTCTGCTCCGCCGCACCCAGTCTGTGGAACGCTCTCCCTGACCACCTGAGGGCACCACAGACTGTGGATGCTTTTAAAAAAGGCTTAAAAACACTTATTTTTAAAAACAGCCTTTTTTAGGTATATGCATACTAGTTGTAGCTATTTGGCTGTTCTAGTTTTTATTTTTATTAATTTTTTATTAACTTTTTATTTATTATTATTATTATTATTATTATTATTATTATTATTATTATTATTATTATTATTTATTTTTTTTAATTATTTTTGTTTTTTTTAATACACTGTATCAAATTGAGGTTGTTTACTCAATGTAAAGTGCTTTTTACAAATAAAATATATTATTATTATTATTACTCAAGAATGTCCAACAATTCTTTGCAACAAAAGAGAATAAATATAACCTCAGGGAAAAATGTAGCTCAAAACTTTGTTTACGCATGTGCAATATTACAAAATTTAGCATCAGTATGTGGAATTAAATTATGGAATGGATTAAACAAAGAAGTAAAACAAAGTACTAATATGAGTCTTGAACATCACATTATTCAGGAAATGATGTGACTTACAATGTATTAATAACTACGTATTAATGTGAACTTTGTTTGTTTATTTGTTTGTTTGTGTTAAAAATTTAGCTCAGAAAGTTAACAATTATGTAAGAAAATTGCTCTGAAATTGAAAAGAGGTAGTATTAAATCAGCTCCGCTTCTTCCTTCTCTTTTTCGGACGTTTGAAATGAGAAACTGTAAATAAGCGACGGACCGTATCGTAACTGTATGCATGTTTGAAATAAATACCATAACCATAAAAATATTCCTGATCAGTTCATAAAGATTTTATGTTTATTACAGTTTAGTAAGCCGAAACGTTCATTGTACATTATTTCCTCTGGGAGGCATTACTATTTAAACTGGGACGTCAGCATCACAGGATGGATTGTGTTTGAGTTTGGAAATTCCACCATCTAGAATATATGCAAGCCTCCCTGAAGATTATATGTGAGATATCGTGTTTGATATTAGTGTATACGTTCAGTCTGTTCTCAGCAGAGAAGCAACTCCTGGTAAGGCAACTTTATTCAACTTGAAAATCCTTCATTCTAGAAACGTTGAAATAGTTACATCTTGTCTTTGCAGTCTATTCAATTGAATATAAGTTGAAAAGGATTTGCAGATCATTGTATTCTGTTTTTATTTACCATTTACACAACATGCCAACTTCACTGGTTTTGGGTTTTGTAAATAAATAAACTAAAAACTTAAAAACTTTAAAAAAATTAATAAAAAAAAGGGAAAACCGTGGCATCTTCCTGGTAGCTTTCAAAAGAGCAACCATCTGTCATGTGTCTTCTTGTGTCCCTTGATGATTTGTATGCCGTAATGGACTGGAACAGCAGGGGTAATAAAAAAAGACGCCTGCCAAGTTGAGACATTCAACATTGGCTATTCACGGCACAATGTAGCCTCGTCCTAGATATAACAGAAACCTTTTAGACTTAGACAAAACCACACAAATATCCCTACCAGCATACAATTACAGCCTTGCTGATGTTTGTACTATTCATATAGAACTCAATATAATTTTAGTATGTTGCGCTTGTAATGCGAAAGCAAGACAACTCAAAGTATCTTTGACGAACAAAAACGTCCATCAAGCCACTCAAAATGGCGGTCACAACAAACCCCCACCTTTGGGAAAATCTCCTGACGGTCACTTAAAGGGGCCGCTCCAAATTACTCACTCTTAACTAGGTATATGAATGCTAAACAAGAACAACATTGTTATGTGCAAAATCGAACAATAACAGTAAATAATGATGACAAAGTCAAGTAAACAGGTGTGGTGAATTATGTCCCAAAAGCAACCGCTACACATCCACGCCGGACGAATTTTGCAGCTACCAGCCACTGGGAAGGTTTCGAGTCGAACACCCGCCGCCTCCTAATGGCGGGCACAAGGGGCCGTGGCCGACCCGTAGCGACGTCACAAAGAAGTGTAACACCTGTATTCTCAAAAGGAACCTCAGACAACCGTAGCCCTGTGGCTGCAGCCTTTAGAGCTCGGATGTCTGGGTCGTCGGCTTGGTCAACTGCCATCTGTGCAAAATCGAGCCCCACATGGAGAGCGCCCATGACGGCTCGGGAGAGGCAGTCAGCAACAACATTGCTCTTACCAGCAAGGTGCTGGATGTCTGTCGTAAACCCGGAGACATAGGAGAGGTGCCTCTGTTGCCGAGCCGACCCCGGTTCGGCCGTCTTGGCCATTGCGAAAGTGAGGTGTTTGTGGTCCACATAAGCTGTGAAAGGCCGTCCCTCAAGCAGCGAACGGAAATGTCTCCGTTCAGTGAAGCGTCGGGGTCACCAGTGTTGCGCTTGTAATGCGAAAAAAAAGACAACTTGAAGTATGTGACACCTGTGTTCTCCGATGGAACCTCAGACAACCATTGCCCTGTGGCTGCAGTCTTCAGAACTCGGATGTCTGGGTCGTCGGCCTGGTCAACTGCCATCTGTGCAAAATCGAGCCCCACATGGACAGTGCCCGTGACGGCTCGGGAGAGGCAGTCAGTCTTGTCGTAAACTCGGAGACGTAGGAGAGGTGCCTCTGTTGCCGAGCCGACCACGGTTCGGCCGTCTTGGCCATCGCGAAAGTGAGGGGTTTGTGGTCCACATAAGCTGTGAAAGGCCGTCCTTCAAGCAGCAAACGGAAATGACTCCGTTCAGTGAAGCGTCGGGGTCACCATTGTTGCGCTTGTAATGCGAAAGCAAGACAACTAGAAGTATCTTTGACACTCAAAAACGTGTGCGCCGTTTATACATCAAAGACGAGAATGAATGACTGCGTACATCAAGCCACTCAAAACGGCGGTCACAACAAACCCCCACCTTTGGGAAAATCTCCTGACGGTCACTTAAAGGGGCCGCTCTGAATTACTCACTCTTAACTGCATATATGAATGCTAAACAAGAACAACATTGTTATGTGCTCAATGACGGTGAATAATGATGACAAAGTCAAGTTAACAGGTGTGGTGAATTATGTCCTTAAAGCAACCCCTACAATTATGGCTTTTTAGTATGACTTACTACAAGCTCCAAAGTTTGTGTTCCACCATGTATGTCAGGTTTAAGCACCAAACTATCTATTAGACAGAACAAGAAGCACGAAATCCCGCAGAGATAGAGTACAATTTTGCTCATGAGGAGAATGTGTGGAGCTGCACACTCAGTTACGGTCTCATTCCATGCTCTGAGGCACAACCCCCGCGTCCCCCATTTTAACCAGGAGTTCCCTAGTTAACATCACTAAGGCTGCTTCTTAAAGGGAGGGGACACATATTATGCAAGCAGCCCCAGTAGACACAATACGTGATTATTCAGAATGCAAATGTGCCGAGCCTCGTGATTTCGCCCTGGCTCTGCTTTATCTGACTGGTGCTGCCTTATCTTCGTTCAGGTACTTGAGGTCCGTCCTTGGCTGTTAGCAGGCTGAAAAACACAAACAGCAGCAGCGAGGCACTCCTAACTTGCAGTGGAAGATAACAAGTTAGGAGTGCCTTTAAGCATAAGAGTTGTGTGATAACTTATATATAATTATTCTAACAATGTACTTTTCAAGAAGAATATGATCTTGCAATAATTGGTGCTGTTATGAACATTGAATATATTACTTGTGTTCTTTTGCAGGCGGTTCATTTAAATATACCATCGTTGTGGCTTTTGCAGCCCTTTGAGACACTCGTGATTTAGGGCTATATAAGTCAACATTGATTGATGATTATTGATTGATCAGCCTTGTATGTTTCCTTCACCAGCCATATTTATTTACATTTCTGTTTACAGGAATGTGTATTTGCTGAAAAGTTCCTAATCGCCAAATGATACTGTAAGTGCATTCTGTTGTTCCTGATTGGCATACAAAGGTAAACACTCTCAATTCTCAACAGCAGGAAATGAGACTGGACATGTTGATCAATATGATAATTTGAAATGCTTCATAAAAGGCCAAGGCTCTGAGGCACAGCTGCTATCCTTGTACTCTCATTATCCGCCGAACAGAACAGCTTACCAGAGTAAAAATATCTCAGTTGCTGTGTCAGTGAGGCCAAACACTGAATGCTTCATAATGAATAATAAGAGCTGAGATTCCGTTGATGTGGTTGTTATTGTTGAGTTGGGTCTTTGGGGCACATTGACATTTTTGGTTTAAACAAACCCAAATCCGTTTGCTCTGCTAGGATGGTTTGTTTGGTAAATGTAGTCCGGGACCAAAAGGATTAGATCTAACAGGGTGACAGATATAGATCTTGTTTTTGTTACAGGTTTATAGCAAATAATACATTGCGAGAATCGGTTTGAATTGAGAATAGATTCTTATTCAAATCATCACCCCAATAATCAGAATCAAATAGAATTGTGAGTTGTTGTAAGATTCTTATCCCTATTTTTTCTATCCGATTCTATCTAAATTATTAGGTAAATACTACTGTTCTTCTGGTACTCATTCGGCTAAGTGGGTACTAAAATGTGTGCCATCTCCCGTGTCTCACGTGTGCTGGCACGACAATAAAAGTTTCTTAAATCCTTTAAATGAAATCTTTGATTTTAAAATCCAGCAGAACAAACGCCTAACAACTTAACAAAGACAGTGTTGCGAGATAGGAAATGACAAATCGTCGTCCCAGAACCTTAAAATTATTGTAGTTTGAGGAAAATTATCTTACGTATACCGGATTTGTGTTTGAGAAATTGTTTCCAAAAAGTAATCATAGTTACTTGTTACTTTGCCAAAAAGTCATTGAACGTTACATCAAGCGTATCGCTAATGGCGTTGTACGTACTGTTGTGTCTGACCAATCTTCCTCTCAGGGAATTAAAGTCACTGGTCAATCCCACGTTATTTCAGATGACATATATGTTGAGTAAGAAGGACCATCAAGACAGAATAGGAATATTATTAGGTTTTACTAACGTTTTAGGAGACCAGGGGCCGTACTTATCAAGCTTCTTAGAATTACTCCTCAGAAGTCTGCTAAGAGTTGACTTAAGAGTAAATAAATTATTCGCTGAAAGCTGCACTTAAAAGTTAGTTATCAAGCGTCTTACTCACACTTTCAGCGAAGTGTAGGACTGAATCTTAAGTGTCACACTCAGAGCTGAATTACGACATTACTATGTGCCGTAAACGGAATTTTAGGTGACGTCATTTCTGTGTCCATAGAAATGACCAATCACGGAATGGAATCCGTTGTCTAAGAATAAAGAAATATCTTGGAAATATTTAAATGGACAATGGGAGTGTATATTTTGACAATAAACTACAAAATAATACAAAACAAACTAGTCCCCGCCGGCACTCACGCTACCGCTCCCTCTCTTCTATCGCCCACACACTCACTGACGTCACTCACCTCACGGCCACACACATACGCTACTCTCATAACATTTTCTTTCCAATTCATTAATTAGGCAACTCATTTGAAACTGGTGTGGGTGGCTCTATATATACTAGCCCACTGCAGACACATGCAGAAATCAACAAGGAATCGAAAAGTATTAAATCTGTGACAAAAATAATATCCGTTCTGTCTAAACGATACCGTTTGATCAGCTGCTCGTCATAAAAAAACAAAACAAACATTGTTCCGTTCCCTGAACGTTCGCGCACGTCTCTCTCGCCTCAGTGCCATCCCCTGCTGGCAACTCCTAACCACTTAAGACACCTCTGAAGGTCTCTTAAATATCGTGGAGAGTAGGAGTGATTCTTAGACTTAAGAACGTTGATAAAAAGCTTTTATTCTTAAGTTTGAGAGTAGGACTAAATTTCGCAAATTCTCAGGACTTAAGTGTAAAATGGCACTCTAAGAAGCTTGATAAGTACGGCCCCAGTTCTACAGTCCGTTAATAGTAATATTTAGAAGCGGTCTGAAAATCAAACGGGAAGAGAAAACTTATTGAATACGAAAACAGCCCCCACCCTGCTCAGAAAGGAATACAGCCTCATTGTTCTAATAACGATAAGGTAAAAAGGGAGTATGCTATACTCCCACATCCCAACCCTTCAAGGTAAAGCACAGAGTTTACTTGCGGATATAAGATACAAGCAAAAAGAGTACACATGGGAAAATATTAGCTGCTTTAAACATGACTATGATTAAAAAAAGAACTCTTAATAATATATGCATTCTCCACAGTACATAAACATAATTAATGAGAATACTCGCAGAGCAAACATTACAGTTTTACCTTTTCAATAAGCTGACAGCATGGTTGAAAGAAAAACAGCGCCCCCACCTGGCTGTAAAGAGGCTCGTACGACAATGCACAACATCAGGCGTAGTGCAGGATGTATCCTGTTTCTATTTACAAAAATCCACGCGTTGAAAGGGTTAATTCATAGTACATTGTGGGCTTTTTGGAATTATTATGAGTAGACTTAACATACCAATACGATAATTATCATATGTCTGGTAACACTAAATCCTGGCCACAACAAGATGGCGTGACAGCAAAAAACAGTAAAAAAAACAAACAGAATTAGAGTTTGTGGGTGCTCTAGACGTTTTCCGCTTGGTGCTAATGTTTGACCTGTCCCCGTTTAATATAGCGGAACATTGTTTTTGGACAAATAAGGGTAAAAACAGCAAGGGACTAAAACTACCTTTTGAAAAAGTGAAGGTAAACTTTAGTAAGCGATCATTGGACAACAAACTAGTTCAATCGAGGTGCCAGTGTGAGCGCAAACCAGACCACTAATTATCTTTTAGAATACAATTTAGTCGAGTGTTTGAGAAAATAAAAGGGACTTGGCATCAGTTTAAAGCAGACCATGGCAAATTAAGGCCCGGGGGCTGCATGCGGCCTGTTAATATTTTCAATCTGGCCCGCCGGACATTCCCAAATATTTTTTTTAGATCTTTAAGATGGAAAGTGTAGCTGCCATTATGATGTGCAGTGATGTTTTCTAATGACCGTGAGTCTTGAACTATACAAAGTATTTCAGTGGTTGGAATCTGCGCTTCTGCATGATATACTAGCTACTATGGTAATCTAATTAGTTACTATGGTAATCTAATTAGTTACTATGGTAATGTAAGTCACAGCCATTAAGCCTGAAATGCGGGTGTCAGGGACAGACGCGGAAGGAGATTTTTACAACACATTTCTAAAGCTTAGTGATGTATCAGATATATCAGATTGTAGGTGTTTTTAGTTTTTACTATTGTACCATTTTTACCATATTTCGCTGTGTTTGTTGCATTTTATTTGTGTTTTGCTTGATTGTAAATGATGTCGATCGAGAGGGGGTGTGACGTTCATATGTTGTCAATATTCAGTGTTTTATCATTCATAGTTAATATTGTAAATCCCACATTCTTTATTTTCATGTACACTACCGTTCAAAAGTTTGGGGTCACCCAAACAATTTTGTGGAATAGCCTTCATTTCTAAGAACAAGAATAGACTGTCGAGTTTCAGATGAAAGTTCTCTTTTTCTGGCCATTTTGAGCGTTTAATTGACCCCACAAATGTGATGCTCCAGAAACTCAATCTGCTCAAAGGAAGGTCAGTTTTGTAGCTTCTGTAACGAGCTAAACTGTTTTCAGATGTGTGAACATGATTGCACAAGGGTTTTCTAATCATCAATTAGCCTTCTGAGCCAATGAGCAAACACATTGTACCATTAGAACACTGGAGTGATAGTTGCTGGAAATGGGCCTCTATACACCTATGTAGATATTGCACCAAAAACCAGACATTTGCAGCTAGAATAGTCATTTACCACATTAGCAATGTATAGAGTGTATTTCTTTAAAGTTAAGACTAGTTTAAAGTTATCTTCATTGAAAAGTACAGTGCTTTTCCTTCAAAAATAAGGACATTTCAATGTGACCCCAAACTTTTGAACGGTAGTGTACATTCTGGGTGTCTAATTTTGTAAAAACATGTAAAATTCAATTCCGTTTTTTTAAGGCGGTCTGTACATGTTTGACTGCACATGTACTGTTAATGTATAATGTATTTATATTATTCACATGTGAATAATGCTGTATAATAGACTGTATTTATATTATTCACATGTGAATAATGCTGTATATTAGACTGTATTTATGTTATTCACATGTGAATAATGCTGTATAATAGACTGTATTTATATTATTCACATGTGAATAATGCTTTATAATAGACTATATTTACATTATTCACATGTGAATAATGCTGTATAATAGACTGTATTTATATTATTCACATGTGAATAATGCTGTATATTAGACTGTACTATGTTATTCACATGTGAATAATGCTGTATAATAGACTGTATTTATATTATTCACATGTGAATAATGCTGTATAATAGACTGTATTTATGTTATTCACATGTAAATAATGCTGTATATTAGACTGTATTTATGTTATTCACATGTGAATAATGCTGTATATTAGACTTTATTTATGTTATTCACATGTGAATAATGCTGTATATTAGACTGTATTTATGTTATTCACATGTGAATAATGCTGTATAATAGACTGTATTTATATTATTCACATGTGAATAATGCTGTATATTAGACTGTATTTATGTTATTCACATGTGAATGATGCTGTATATTAGACTGTATTTATGTTATTCACATGTGAATAATGCTGTATATTAGACTGTATTTATGTTATTCACATGTAAATAATGCTGTATAATAGACTGTATTTATATTATTCACATGTGAATAATGCTGTATATTAGACTGTATTTATGTTATTCACATGTGAATAATGCTGTATAATAGACTGTATTTATATTATTCACATGTGAATAATGCTGTATATTAGACTGTATTTATGTTATTCACATGTGAATAATGCTGTATATTAGACTGTATTTATGTTATTCACATGTGAACAATGCTGTATATTAGACTTTATTTATGTTATTCACATGTGAATAATGCTGTATATTAGACTGTATTTATGTTATTCACATGTGAATAATGCTGTATAATAGACTGTATTTATATTATTCACATGTGAATAATGCTGTATATTAGACTGTATTTATGTTATTCACATGTGAATAATGCTGTATATTAGACTGTATTTATGTTATTCACATGTGAATAATGCTGTATATTAGACAGTATTTATGTTATTCACATGTGAAAAATGCTGTATATTAGACTGTATTTATGTTATTCACATGTGAATAATGCTGTATAATAGACTGTATTTATATTATTCACATGTAAATGTCTATTGTGAGCGAACTGTGGTGCTTAATTTCAATCAGGGATCAATAAAGGACTTTTTATTATATTCTATTCTATTCTATTATTGTGAAGTTCCAAAAAATCAGATATACCGGCCCCCAGACACGTTTTTCTCTAAATTTGGCCACCGAGTCAAAATAATTGCCCAGGCCTGGTTTAAAGGTTTTCAAAAGTTATTGTTGTCCTACTTACATACAGTTTATAATTTTATTTTACTAAGAACATTTTACTAAGAAAATCTCAAAGTAACCTTCATGGTTTACAGCTTAAGACGCCTCTAGTAACACACCCATATCAGGTATTTGGATATATTTCTATAACCTGAAGACATGAGCTGGTCAGCCTCTCATGCCCCAAGCTCATCAGTCAACTGGAGGCTCACGGTTCAAGTGAAACGGAAATAAATACAACTACTTGTTAGAGATGTTAGTCTGCTTCCTGACTACTTTGAAGGTGTACTAACGTGCATGCAGTCTAATATGTCAGCGTGATGGAGCGCTCAAACCCTGACTGCAAAGAGTGTGTGGTTCTCTATGTGTGTTGCGTAATACCAATCTAAAACACATTGTACAGAGCTGCAGATTGCATCAACCTCAGTGAAGGTGATGAACATCCCTGACACTTAGCTCTGACGAGGGGCTTCTGTCGAGGATTAGAAGTTATGGAACTCCTTACACAAGTTAGACGCACCATGAATTAAACGCTACCAACAACTGTTCCTCACCCTTGCACATCTCTGCACTGACAATTTGATGGAAGTTAGAGCTTCTGCCTCAAAACTCATTGAGGAACTGACCCTGGTGTTTTATAGCCACAGTTCCTGGGGCTGCACTGTGGGCCAAAGTCAGAGCTCCAGCCGGCACTCCATGCTTGGAAACTGATTTGTTAAAACTCCTGCAATTCAATATCCTACATTTTATCTGAGAGCAATCAATCGATCGCAACTGGACTGTTTGGTTTGTCTTAGAAGTAGGCTTCGTCATGATGTCTTCTTAGACAAACCAAACAGTGAGCTGTTATCACACGATTCCATTTTCTACGCAAAGCCCCTAAGAGGGCTGTAACAACTGCATGCTTCATGTTGGCTAATAAAGAGCTGAGGCTTGGCACCAAAAAACCCATTGGTTTGTTAGTTGAGATCTGTCCAAATGGGAAGAGCTGCCGTTAGTTCTGTGTGTGACTGGGACAAACAAACTGATTAGAGCTCACATCCAAAGAAGCTCCGACCCAGAAAGAGTATATCGTGTTACTACCAGCGTTGTACCCACAGCGATAACATACAACCTATTAAATACATACTGCTTCAGATCTCTCCTGCTGAAATGTTCTGATTTTTCTTCTCTTTATGTTGGAAAAGAGAGAAAGGATCTGCGTATCTCTTTGAATGAGCTGAAGACACAGGTTGTACACCGTGCATACACTGTTGTGTTAATTGGGTGTGTAATAGGTTGATAATGTTGGGCTGTTGGTTTAAGGTCTACTTAGAAGGTGTTTAGTGAGCAAATTGTTTAAGAACAACATTTCTCAACCACCTATTGCAAGGAATTCAGGGATTTCACCATATCTGGTCCAGAATATCATCAAAAGGTTCAGAGAATCTGGAGAAATCACTGCACGTAAGCAGCAAGGCTGAAAACCAACATTGTATGAGTGTATTAGTGCCCAAGGCATGGGTAACTTACACATCTGTGAAGGCACCATTAATGCTGAAAGATACATACAGGTTTTGGAGCAACATGTGTTGCTATCCAAGCAACGTTATCATGGACGTCCCTGCTTATTTCAGCAAGACAATGCCAAGCCACGTGTTACAACAGCGTGGCTTCGTAGTAAAAGAGTGCGGGTACTAGACTGGCCTGCCTGTAGTCCAGACCTGTCTCCCATTGAAAATGTGTGGCGCATTATGAAGCCTAAAATACCACAACGGAGACCCCCGGACTGTTGAACAACTTAAGCTGTACATCAAGCAAGAATGGGAAATAATTCCACCTGAAAAGCTTCAAAAAATGGTCTCCTTAGTTCCCAAACGGGAATTGAGTGTTGTTAAAAGGAAAGGCCGTGTAACACAGTGGTAAAAATACCCCTGTGCCAACTTTTTTGCAACGTGTTGCTGCCATTCAATTCTAATTTAATGATATTTTGCAAAAAAATATATATATATCTTGTCTTTTCAGTCTATTCAATTGAATATAAGTTGAAAAGGATTCGCAAATCATTGTATTCTGTTTTTATTTACCATTTACACAACGTGACAACTTCACTGGTTTTGGGTTTTGTATTTCACCCCCCACTCCCTCCTGTTGGTCTAATTGGCATAACACGTCCTTTTAATGTTAATTTGCCCCTTGCCAAGCCAGATGGCTTAAAAAAAAACACTTGGCTTGTCAGCATATAGACTAATTTAACGATTTTGGCACTCATCTGCTACAGTAAGGTATGTTGTAAAATGACTACGATACCATAAGTGATTGCAAGATATAAAGCTATAGACTATTTAAAAAGAAGGGCATAGGCATGTTGGGAAAATGCATAGTGTAAAAGTTCTGCCGCCAAGATCAAAGCGCTTTTTTGAGCAGTTTTTCCTTTTTGCTATAGCATCGTTGAAAATTAATCTAAAACTCAACAGGGGAGCTGGACAAAGATTGTGTGCATTTTTTTTCTGCGTTTCAAATTTTCCCTTGTTGATCAGTAAAGTCCAAGTTATTGTCAGGGCTTGGTCGCACGTAACCAAAAGCCATCAATCCCATTAAACTCTCAGTGGTCATTAACTTTTGTGGCAAGGCTGGACTGAGAGTAAATTTAGGAGGAACTTTGTGCTGACCCTGTTTCACGGCTAAAAGAAGAAAAAATAGATTCTCCTCAACTATCCATCCATCCATCCATTGCTTGTCTTGTTCAGGGTTGCTGGAAAAAAACAAGCCTATCCCAGCTAACTTCAGGTTCAAGACAGACTACCTGTACTGGTCGCTATATAGACTGACAACCAACCACACTCACATTCGTCCTATCACTGAGTGGGAACTGCATCAGCATGGAAGTCAGGTGAGTTCAACTCTACAGTATGTCCATTTACCGCAACATGGGAAATGAGTACATGGTTATGTCTTCTAGAACAGTAATTTTCAACCACTGTGAGATACAGTCTGGTTTGTCGTGTTCACAATATGCAGACGACAGCTGGAGACAGTGTGCAGGTAAAAAGATGTCTAATGCTTAAACCAAAAGTAAACACAAAGTGAGTGCCCCTAAGAAAAGGCATTGAAGCTTAGGGAAGGCGATGCAGAACGAAACTAAAACTGAACTGGCTACAAAGTAAATAAAACAGAATGCTGGACGACAGCAAAGACTTACTTTGGAGCAAAGACGGCGTCAACAAAGTACATCCGTACATGACATGACAATCAACAATGTCCAAACAAATAAGGAAATTAGTACATGGTTATGTCTTCTAGAACAGTCATTTTCAACCACTGTGAGATACAGTCTGGTGTGCCGTGGTAGATTATGTAATTTCACCTAATTGGGTTAAAAATAGGGATGTCCGATAATGGCTTTTTGCCGATATCCGATATGCCGATATTGTCCAACTCTTTAATTACTGATACCGATATCAACCGATACCGATATCAACCGATATATACAGTCGTGGAATTAACACATTATTATGCCAAATTTGGACAACCAGGTATGGTGAAGATAAGGTACTTTTTAAAAAAATGAATCAAATAAAATAAGATAAATAAATTAAAAACATTTTCTTGAATAAAAAAGAAAGTAAAACAATATAAAAACAGTTACATAGAAACTAGTAATTAATGAAAATTTGTAAAATTAACTGTTAAAGGTTAGTATTACTAGTGGAACAGCAGCACGCACAATCATGTGTGCTTACGGACTGTATCCCTTGCAGACTGTATTGATATATATTGATATATAATGTAGGAAGCAGAATATTAATAACAGAAAGAAACAACCCTTTTGTGTGAATGAGTGTGAATGAGTGTAAATGGGGGAGGGAGGTTTTTTTGGTGCACTAATTGTAAGTGTATCTTGTGTTTTTTATGTGGATTTAATAAAAAAAAACGATACTGATAATAAAAAAAAAAACGATACCGATAATTTCCAATATTACATTTTAACGCATTTATCGGCCGATAATATCGGCAGACCGATATTATCGGACATCTCTAGTTAAAAATATGTTTTGCAAACCAGTAATTATAATTCACAAATAATGTGCCGTTGTTGAGTGTCTGTACTGTCTGGAGCTCGACAGAGTAACCGTGTAATATTCTTCCGTATCAGTAGGTGGCAGCAGGTAGCTAATTGCTTTGTAGAGGTCGGGAACAACGACGATGGTTTGTCGTGATCACAATATGCATACGACAGCTGGAGGCAGCGTACAGGTGAAAAGGTATCTAATGCTTAAACCAAAAGTAAACAAAAGGTGAGTGCCCCTAAGAAAAGGCATTGAAGCTTAGGGAACGCTATGCAGAACGAAACTAAAACTGAACTGGCTGCAAAGTAAACAAAAACAGAATGCTGGACGACAGCAAAGACTTACTGTGGAGCAAAGACGGCGTCCACAACGTACATCCGTACATGACATGACAATCAACAATGTCCGCACGAACAAGGATAAAAACAACTTAGATAGTCTTGATTGCTAAAAACAAAGCAGATGTGGGGAATAACGGTCAAAGGAAGACATGAAACCGCAACAGGGAAATACCAACAAAGCAGGAAACACCACCAAAATAGGAGCGCAAGACAAGAACTGAAACATTACACACAGGAAAACACCAGAAAACTCAAAATAAGTCAGGGTGTGATGTGACAGGTGGTGACAGTACACCTACTTTGAGACAAGAGCTATAGTGATGCATGCTTGGTTATGGTTTAAAGTCATACCCAACAATTGCGACAACGACTTTTTACTGTCAATATCGGCTGCTGAGTTTCATTTTTTAATGTTTTCTGCTGGTGGTGTGCATGCAAATTTTTTCAACGAAAGAAAATGTGTCTTGGCTCAAAATAGGTTGAAAAACACTGTTCTAGAACAATATACCACATTTTACATCCATCCATCCATTTCCTACTCCTTATCCCTGTCGTCTATGTTTGATTGTTCTTCGGATTTTTTTTCTCAGTCGTTTCCATGGACAATTTTGGTCGTAAAGATAGATAGATAGATAGATAGATAGATAGATAGATAGATAGATAGATAGATAGATAGATAGATAGATAGATAGATAGATAGATAGATAGATAGATAGATAGATAGATAGATGGATAGTACTTTATTGATTCCTTCAGGAGAGTTAAAACCATTATAACAGTATCAGAAAATGTACAATATGCATCATCAACATCATTCTGACTGTACACGCGGTCCCAAAATTGATCTCTTAGACCGGGCGTCTTCAGCGCCGCCCTAGTGGCTCCCTGGACCTCTTTCAGAGATGTGTGAAAATGGAAAAAGATAAAGAAACATTTTTTTTTGTTTTATTATATTTTCTGTAGGAGGACAAACATGACACAAACCTTCCTGATTGTTAGAAATCCCACTGTTTATGTTAAACATGCTTCAAGGAGGAGAGTATTTGGCGAGCGCCGTTTTGTCCTACTAATTTCAGCGATCCACGAACTCATCGTAGTTTGTACGACTTTCTCCGATGCTGCCACAGGAAGACGTGTTTTATGCCACTCCTTCTTTGTCTCATTTTGTCCACTAAACATTTTATGCTGTGCTTGAACGCACAAGGTGAGCTTTGTTGATCGTATCGATTTGCTGGAGTGCTTATCAGGCATATTTGGTCAATCCCAGTCCCGCTGCCAGTCTGCGGAATTTTCTCCCTGACCACCTGAGGGCACCACAGACTTTGGATGCTTTTGAAAAAGGCTTAAAAGCTCTTCTTTTTTTTAAAAAAAAGCCTTTTTTTTAGATATGTGCATACTAGCTATAGCTATTTGGCTGTTCTAGTTTTTATTTTTATTTATTTATTTATTATCTTTTTTATTTATTTTATTTTATTTATTTATTTATTTTATTTTATTTGTTTATTTTTTTATTTTTTTAATACACTGTAGCACTTTGAGATTGTTTACTCAATATAAAGTGCTTTTTACAAATACAATCTATTATTATTATTATTATTATTAGAGATGTTAGAAACGCGTTAAAATGTAACATCGGAAATTATCGGTATCGTTTTTTTTATTATCAGTATCGTTTTTTGTTGTTGTTGTTTTTTTGTTTTTTTTTATTAAATCCACATAAAAAACACAAGATACACTTACAATTAGTGCACCAACCCAAAAAACCTCCCTCCCCCATTTACACTCATTCACACTCATTCACACAAAAGGGTTGTTTCTTTCTGTTATTAATATTCTGCTTCCTACATTATATATCAATATATATCAATACAGTCTGCAAGGGATACAGTCCGTAAGCACACATGATTGTGCGTGCTGCTGGTCCACTAATAGTACTAACCTTTAACAGTTAATTTTACAAATTTTCATTAATTACTAGTTTCTATGTAACTGTTTTTATATTGTTTTACTTTCTTTTTTATTCAAGAAAATGTTTTTAATTTATTTATCTTATTTTATTTGATTCATTTTTTTAAAAAAGTACCTTATCTTCACCATACCTGGTTGTACAAATTAGGCATAATAATGTGTTAATTCAACGACTGCATATATCGGTTGATATCGGTATCGGTTGATATCGGTATCGGTAATTAAAGAGTTGGACAATATCGGCATATCGGATATCGGCAAAAAGCCATTATCGGACATCCCTAATTATTATTAATCCATGACTGCAGGCTAATCAATGCTAACATGCTATTTAGGCTTGTTGTATATACATATTGCATCATTATGCCTCATTTGTAGGTATATTTGAGCTCATTTAATATCCTTTACTTATGTCCTCTGTGTATTTAATTCATATGTGCATGTCTCGTGACACATTATCTGTATATTGATATTACATACATAGAACATTGGAACCTTGAGGAACACTAATAGTACAACTAAAGAAGTTGAACATGATGACTGCTGACTGCATCTAAAGTAAACAAGCTACAGCAACACTATAGTTACATAAATCGTATTAAGAAAAATATGTGTAACTGCCAAAAAGAAGAGGACTTAAAGGGGTGTCCTGAGGAACGCCTCAGTTATGTAAATCACAAGTTTGGACCCCTGTGGTCTATATTTGCCGGCTGGGCTAAAATGTTAATGCAAGGATCTGCCAACGAGTCTATAATAGTCCAGAACAGGGGTCACCAACGCGGTGCCCGCGGGCACCAGGTAGCCCGTAAGGACCAGATGAGTAGCCCGCCGGCCTGTTCTAAAGATAGCTCAAATAGCAGCACTTACTAGTGAGCTGCCTCTATTTTTTAAATGTTATTTATTTACTAGCAAGCTGGTCTCGCTTTGCCCGGCATTTTTAATTCTAAGAGAGACAAAACTCAAAAAGAATTTGAAAATCCAAGAAAATATTTTAAAGACTTGGTCTTCACTTGTTTAAATAAATTCATTATTTTTTTTTACTTTGCTTCTTATAACTTTCAGAAAGACAATTTTAGAGAAAAAATACAACCTTAAAAATGATTTTAGGATTTTTAAACACATATACCTTTTTACCTTTTAAATTCCTTCCTCTTCTTTCCTGACAATTTAAATCAATGTTGAAGTTTTTTTTTTTTTTTTTAATTGAAAAGAATAATAAATGCATTTTAATTTAATTCTTCATTTTAGCTTCTGTTTTTTCGATGAAGAGTATTTGTGAAATATTTCTTCAAACTTATTATGATTAAAATTCAAAAAAATTATTCTGGCATATCTAGAAAATCTGTAGAATCAAATTTAAATCTTATTTCAAAGTATTTTGAATTTATTTTAAAATTTAATTTTGTTCTGGAAAATCTAGAACAAATAATGATTTGTCTTTGTTAGAAATATAGCTTGGTCGAATTTGTTATATATTCTAACAAAGTGTAGACTGGATTTTAACCTATTTAAAACATGTCATCAAAATTCTAAAATTAATCTTAATCAGGAAAAATTACTAATGATGTTCCATTAATTCTTTTTTTAAGTTTTTCTCTTCTTTTTTTCGGTTGAATTTTGAATTTTAAAGAGTTAAATTGAAGATAAACTATGTTTCAAAATGTAATTGTCATTTTTTTCGTGTTTTCTCCTCTTTTAAACTGTTCAATTAAGTGTAAATATCATTAATTATTAATAATAACATAGAGTTGAAGGTAAATTGAGCAAATTGGCTATTTCTGGCAATTTATTTAAGTGTGTATCAAACTGGTAGACCTTCGCATTAATCAGTACCCAAGAAGTAGCTCTTGGTTTCAAAAAGGTTGGTGACCCCTGGTCCAGAATCATTGATACAATAAGGCCCTACGTGAGGTCATCTGACACCTCACACGTCACAATGGTCCTCTGGAATGATTTAAATGAAGATATTTCATTTATTTCATCGTGCACAATATCTTCTTCCTTACTTGCAAATGATACCATACCAATATTTTAGGAAGTAGGAATTTTTTAATTCTTCTTCGTTGTAATTTACACTTCAGTCAAGTGTGAACGCAAACAATCATCGTTGCACCTTGGAAAAAGGTCAATCTCTTTTTATTGCCTTGACTTTGTGAAGAACTCCAAATTCAGATAACAATTGTAGTCGGAGGTGTCAAATTGATCTAAAGCTGTGATGTCAGAGGTTCTCAAATTGGTTTTTTTCCCAGTAAAGTAACCCCCTGTGGAATATGTTTCCAGCCAAGTACCCCCTAAGCAGAGAAACACCTTTTTGGTAAAAACAAACAAATAAAAGGGCTGCGGCTTCAATATCTGATTTATGACCGTTTAAAACAGTGCTCATCTGTGGTGTCTTTTGTCTTTAAAACTGTTGGAAATAAATAATACAGAGCAAATACAGTAACTTGAATCACAAACCCCAAAACCAAAGAAGTTGGCACGTTGTGTAAATCGTGAATAAAAAACAGAATACAATGATTTGCTAATCTTTTTCAACCTATATGTAATTGAATAGACTACAAAGACAACATATTTACTGGAAAACTTTGTTATTTTTTGCAAATATTAGCTCATTTGGAATTTGATGCCTGCGACATGTTTCAAAAAAGCTGGCACAAGTGGCACAAAAGACTGAGAAAGTTGAGGAATGCCCATCAAACAGTTATTTGGAACATCCCACAGGTGAACCGGCTAATTGGGAACAGGTGGGTGCCATGATTGGGTATAAAAGCAGCTTCCATGAAATGCTCAGTCATTCGCAAACAAGGACGGGGGCGAGGGTCACCACTTTGTCAACAAATGCGTGAGCAAATTGTCCAACAGTTTAAGAACAACAGCTTTCAACGAGCTACTGGAAGGAAATTAGGGATTTCACCATCTAAGGCAGGGGTCACCAACCTTTTTGAAAGCAAGAGCTACTTCTTGGGTACTGATTGATGCGAAGGGCTACCAGTTTGATACACACTTAAATAAATTGCCAGAAATAGCCAATTTGCTCAATTTACCTTTAACTCTATGTTATTATTAATAATCAATGATATTTACACTTAATTGAACGGTTTAAAAGAGGAGAAAACACGAAAAATTTGACAATTAAATTTTTAAAAACAGTTTATCTTCAATTTCGACTCTTTAAAATTCAAAATTCAACCGAAAAAAAGAAGAGAAAAACTAGCTAATTCGAATCTTTTTGAAAAAATAAAAAATAATAATTTATAGAACAGCATTAGTAATTTTTCCTGATTAAGATTAATTTTAGAATTTTGATGACATGTTTTAAATAGGTTAAAATCCGATCTGCACTTTGTTAGAATATATAACAAATTGGACCAAGCTATATTTCTAACAAAGACAAATCATTATTTCTTCTAGATTTTCCAGAATACATTTTTTAAAAGAAATTCAAAAGACTTTGAAATAAGGTTTAAATTTTATTCTACAGATTTTCTAGATTTGCCAGAATAATTGTTTTGAATTTTAATCATAATAAGTTTGGAGAAATAGTTCACAAATATTCTTCGTCGAAAAAACAGAAGCTAAAATAAATAATTAAATTAAAATTTATTTATTATTTTTTAAAATTTTTTTTTAAAAAAATTACTTGAACATTGATTTACATTGTCAGGAAAGAAGAAGAAGGAATTTAAAAGATAAAAAGGTATATGTGTTTAAAAAAGGTTGTATTTTTTCTCTAAAATTGTCTTTCTGAAAGTTATAAGAAGCAAAGTAAAAAAAATTATGAATTTATTTAAACAAGTGAAGACCAAGTCTTTAAAATATTTTCTTGGATTTTCAAATTCTATTTGAGTTTTGTCTCTCTTAGAATTAAAAATGGCGGGCAAAGCGAGACCAGCTTGCTAGTAAATAAATACAATTTAAAAAATAGAGGCAGCTCACTGGTAAGTGCTGCTATTTGAGCTATTTTTAGAGCAGGCCAGTGGGCTACTCATCTGGTCCTTACGGGCTACCTGGTGCCCGGGGGCACCGCGTTGGTGACCCCTGATCTAAGGTCTGTAATATCATCAAAAGGTTCAGAGAATCTGGAGAAATCACTGCAGGTAACATTGGAATGCCCGTGACTTTGGATCCCTCAGGCGGTACTGCATCAAAAAGCGTGTGTAAAGGATATCACCACATGGGCTCAGGAACTTTTCAGAAAGCCACTGTCAGTAACTACAGTTTGTCGCTACGTCTGTAAATGCAAGTTAAAACTCTACTATGCAACGTGAAAGCCATTTATCAACAACACCCAGAAACGCCTCCGGCTTCGCTGGGCCCGAGCTCATTTAAGATGGACTGATGCAAAAAGTTAAAGTATTCCGTGGTCTGAGGAGTCCACATTTCAAACTGTTTTTGGAAATTGTCGTGTCCTCCGGAACAACGAGGAAAAGAACCATTCGGATTGTTGTAGGCGCAAAGTTCAAAAGCGAGCATGTGTGATGGTATGGGGGTGTATTAGTGCCCAATTCATGGGTAACTTACACATCTGTGAAGGCAAAATGAATGCTGAAAGGTACATACAGGTTTTGGGGCAACATATGTTGCCATCCAAGCAATGTTATCATGGACGCCCCTGCTTATTTCAGCAAGACAATGCCAAGCCACGTGTTACAACAGCGTGACTTCATAGTAAAAGAGTGCGGGTACTAGACTGGCCTGCCTGTAGTCCAGACCTGTCTCCCATTGAAAATGTGTGGCGCATTATGAAGCCTAAAATAGCACAAGGGAGACCCCCGGACTGTTGAACAACTTAAGCTGTATATCAAGCAAGAATGGGAAAGAATTCCACCTGAGAAGCTTCAAAAATGTGTCTCCTCAGTTCCCAAACGTTTACTCAGTGTTGTTAAAAGGAAAGGCCATGTAACACAGTGGTAAAAATGCCCCTGTGACAACTTTTTTGCAATGTGTTGCTGCCATTAAATTGTAAGTTAATGATTATTTGCAACAGTTTCTCACTGTGAACATGAAATATCTTGTCTTTGCAGTCTATTCAATTGAATATAAGTTGAAAAGGATTTGCAAATCATTGTATTCTGTTTTTATTTACCATTTACACAACGTGCCAAATTAACTAGTTTTGGGTTTTGTATAAACAAATAAATAACTTAATTATGAGTAAAGTTGAGTATCAACTAAAAATTCCCTCTTCTGGGTTTATGATGAAGATGTGTTTTAAATGCAAATACAAAATAATCTATACAATTTTACTATTTTAGTCATGTTTATATCCTTGTAAAGAACTAAACTTACAAAATCAGAAAGTCAACCGGTGCTTATTTTCCCCCCATTATACCTGTTTATACAATCCATTTTCGGATAGACATTTTTTTTAAATTCCACAATGGGGGAAAAAAACCCAACAACTTTGAGTATCTTGATGGTATTTTACTATCAGCAGCATTGACAAAAAAACAACACCAAAAAAACACTTTACTGACTCATTTCACTGCTGCCTGCATGTTTCACAACACTTGCTTAAAAGACAACAGCATCTGTTCTAACAAGGCATTTGCATTCCGCCCTCCCTCCCTCCCTGCAATAATTACACAACGTGAAACTCTGCTCAAGCCTGAACCCACTCGTTCCATAATAATTATCATCCTCTTGCATATCCCGCTAACACCAGCGTGATTGGGTTTTGGGAGCAGAGGATGATTGAACAAACAACAGATTTCATATGTGACCATACATGCCTGCAGCTGTTCAACAATGCATGGAGTAAAGGAGGGTGGGCGCATCGCTCACCGTGTCGATAACACAAACATTATCCGTATTGAATTATTGCTAGTGTGATGATTGTTTTAATTTTTTTTATTCTATTCTATGTTTTTGGACTGTATAATTGTTCATATTATATTGTTTAAAAAATAAATAAAAAAGTCCTTGACAAGATGCAGGTCAACTCTAGCATGTCATTGAAGAACATTGTTTTATAACTAATCTCTCCCTGCGTGTTTATTTCCAAATTAAGTTATTTAATCTACATTTCAAACACTTCCCTGTGCTTTATATAATATGGATTATATATATATATATATATATATATATATATATATATATATATATATATATATATATATATATATATATATATATATATATATATATATATATATATATATATATATATATATATATATACATACACACACTTATATATACATATACATACACATACACATATACAAACACACACACACATATATATATATATATATATATATATATATATATATATATATATATATATATATATATATATATATATATATATATATATATATATATATATATATACATACATATACACCACAAGTGTGTATATATATGTGGTTTTCTGAAGTGTTCCTGAGCCCATGTGGTGATACCCTTTACACACTGATGTCACTTTTTGATGCAGTGCCGCCAATAATAATTATATCAATAATAATAATTATAACAATTATAACAATAATAAAACAAGAACAATAATAATAACAATAATAATTACAATAATAATAACAATAATAAAACATCAATAATAATAACAATAATAATACAATTAATATTAGTAATAAGAATAACAATAATAAAACAAGAACAATGATAATAACAATAATAATTACAATAATAATAATAATAACAATAATAAAACAACAATGATAATAACAATAATAATAATACAATTAATAATAGTAATAACAATAATAAAACAACAATAATAACAATAATAATAATGCAATTGATAATAGTAATAACAATAATAATAGCAAAACAATAACAACAATACAAACAACAATACTACAAATAATAACAATAATAATAATCATGATAATAAAAATAATGATACAATAATAAAACAACAAAAATTAAACAACAACAATAATAATAACACTAAAAATAATAATAATAATAATTACAATACCAATAATAATAAAACATTTATAATAATAATAGCATTAATAAAAACAACAATATTAATAATAACAATAATAATAAGAATAATCACAATAATAAAAACAATAACAATAATAATAATAATGATAAAATTTTAACACGATCAGAATAAATTGTATCATGTAAAAAGTATGCCGTCGGTATTGGCAACGTCGTCACCTGGTATCAGCTCAACACCAACATGGGCAGTATCGCCCACCCCCTACTTTCTCTTCTCTCACTCGTTCCCGCGTTCTGCGCGCGCACGCGTCTGACTTGGCCCGGTCACGCGCCCCGGACAATTCCCGCGCACTGCTGGCGCGCCTGCAGAGAGCATCTTCCCGGGAAGGAGACCACAGCGCCAACAACGCTCCCTTTTTTCTCTCCTCCTACTCTCCCTCTCCCTCTCTCTCACACTTTCACTTTTTTTTTTTTTTTTTTTTTCCTGCTACACGCACCTTCCTTCATCATGCGTCCCACCCGGAGACACATTTTCAACTCGGTCCTTGTTGACGATGACACGTTTTTCTAAATTACGCGCGGCGAGTTGCGCAGCGGGAACAAACTTTACAGGCTTTTTTTAATCAAAAAGGGACAATTTTTTTTTTTTTTTTTTTTTTTTTGTGTGTAAATATATGAAGGGACGTGAGTCGCCGCTTGCTTGGGAGCTTCTAACGGTTCTGGATTGGAGACGCGCGCGGTGGGGATTGCAATAAGAGCGTCTATAGGGAACGCACCGATGATCCAACATGGGTAAGTGATGGGCAGAAAAGCGCCTCGTCAGCACATTTTAAGCATTCCTTTGCAGCGCATAAATAAGTGCACACGCAAAAATGGACATGCATATGTCATATACAAGCAGCAACAGGGTGCACAAATTCATTGCACGAAGTCAAAGGCTTGCAAAAATAAAACCCCTCAATCAAAGCCTTAATTGCAGAGCTTTGACTAAAATCACAAGAAAAAAACCAGGAGTTCAACTCCCCTCTTTTGTGTAGCATGTGTCAGATTTGAGTCATTCCTCCAACTTCTGCACCCCCCACTTTCCTGACAGCTCCTCCAATCTTCTCATCCCACACTGCCTCCTCCATTTTAGTGCTCACAAGGTACACAAACCCACACTTGCTTTGCCTTCTGCAGCTCCAATCAACCAAAGGGTATGCAGGGTATATAAGTGTATAGCATAAGGGTATACATCAGGGGTCACCAACGCGGTGCCCGCGGGCACCAGGTAGCCCGTAAGGACCAGATGAGTAGCCCGCCGGCCTGTTCTAAAAATAGCTCAAATAGCAGCACTTACCAGTGAGCTGCCTCTATTTTTTAAATTTGATTTATATACTAGCAAGCTTGTCTCGCTTTGCCCGACATTTTTAATTCTAAGAGAGACAAAACTCAAATAGAATTTGAAAATCCAAGAAAATATTTTAAAGACTTGGTCTTCACTTGTTTAAATAAATTCATTATTTTTTTTACTTTGCTTCTTATAACTTTCAGAAAGACAATTTTAGAGAAAAAATACAACCTTTTTTAAACACATATACCTTTTTACCTTTTAAATTCCTTCCTCTTCTTTCCTGACAATTTAAATCAATGTTCAAGTAATTTTTTATTTTTTTTAATTGTAAAGAATAATAAATACATTTTAATTTAATTCTTCATTTTAGCTTCTGTTTTTTCGACGAAGAGTATTTGTGAAATATTTCTTCAAACTTGTTATGATTAAAATTCAAAAAAATTATTCTGGCAAATCTAGAAAATCTGTAGAATCAAATTTAAATCTTATTTCAAAGTATTTTGAATTTATTTTAACATTTTTGTTCTGGAAAATCGAGAAGAAATAATGATTTGTCTTTGTTAGAAATATAGCTTGGTCCAATTTGTTATATATTCTAACAAAGTGCAGATTGGATTTTAACCTATTTAAAACATGACATCAAAATTCTAAAATTAATCTTAATCAGGAAAAATTACTAATGATGTTCCAATAATTCTTTTTTTTAAGTTTTTCTCTTCTTTTTTTCGGTTGAATTTTGAATTTTAAAGAGTTAAATTGAAGATAAACTATGTTTCAAAATGTAATTGTCATTTTTTTCGTGTTTTCTCCTCTTTTAAACTGTTCAATTAAGTGTAAATATCATTAATTATTAATAATAACATAGAGTTAAAGGTAAATTGAGCAAATTGGCTATTTCTGGCAATTTATTTAAGTGTGTATCAAACTGGTAGCCCTTCGCATTAATCAGTACCCAAGAAGTAGCTCTTGGTTTCAAAAAGGTTGGTGACCCCTGCTGTACATAGTTGACTTTTTGGGGTAGAAATTCACCAGACCATCGGTATATGTGACACAATTGATGTAATTCTTATTGGAAATGTCAGTCTTTTGCAGGGTAAGTGAGCGATTTCCACTCGCAGACCCAGTAAATTAAATTAAACCACATAATGATTAACGATAAAATTAACTGGAATTGTCATAAATAACAAAAATATACATTATAAAGTGGCAAGAAACACATCAATAATAAATAAAGCAAAACATGTTCTACACACAAAAAAATGCTGGGTTATTTTGACAACCCAATTTATGAGTCCGATAATGGCTTTTTTGCCGATCTTCCGATATTGTCCGACTTTTAATTACCGATTCCGATATCAACCGATACCGATATATACAGTGGTGGAATTAACACATTATTATGCCTAATTTTGTTGTGATGCCCCCGCTGGATGCATTAAACAATGTAACAAGGTTTTCCCAAAATAAATCAACTCAAGTTATGGAAAAAAGTGCCAAAATGGCACTGTCATATTTTTATTATTGAAGTCACAAAGTGCATTATTTTTTTTTTTAAACATGCCTCAAAACAGCAGCTTGGAATTTGGGACATGCTCTCCCTGAGATAATCCTGATTATTATTATTATTATTAAACATACAGTAAGTAATAAGAGGGGTGGGAGTACATACGTTTTTACTTCTTCTCACTCCTTTTCGGATATGTTTACATTAATGTTTATTTTCATTTCTTGTTTCTTTTGCTTTTTTTATTATTACTATTATTATTATTATTATTATTGTTTTTGTTATTCATTCTTGAATGGCTTTTTTGTTGTTTTTTTCAAAATTTGTTGTTTTTGTTTTGTCTACATATTCAAAATAAACATGAATACAAAAAAAATATATATATATATATCCACTACAACTATGGGAAGTACTATACTTTGACTTTCACAAAGTGCATTATTTTTTAATTTTTTTTAAACATGCTACAAAAACAATGAAGGCACACAGCTGGAGTCCAGCGTATACTAGAGTAATAAAGTAAACAATAACATAGTCCTCCTTTAGTGCAAGACTGCCTGGCTATACTGTATAACAGGAAATTATAAACTGGGCTCACATCCATCTTCCGCTTGTATTCATAGTGTATCTCCTTATGATTCTAGAAGAAGTGGGAGATCAAATTGCTCGTATTAAAGGAAGACGTCTTGGTTTCTTCTCGCATAACCGACTTTTTGCCAGTTTTTTATCCGTCAGAGACACTTTAAAATAATCCCAAACCATAGACATGGTGTCATTAGTCAGTCACCGAGCGAGCTGGCTTGTTAGCCACGGCTACAGCACCGGCAACGACACACTCTTGTTGTTGTTATGCTGTGCTCGCAGCGGTTTGATGAGGTCATCATTTTACTTTTTGAAACCGATACCGACAATTTCCGATATTACCTTTTAAGCATTTATCGGACATCTCTAGTTGCGAGTGTAAGCCATTAGTAAATCAGAGGCTACTCAGAAGGTGAGATAACTCCTGGAAATTACTGTTTTTTAATGGCCAAAAGGTGTAGATGTGTGTGTCCAAGTTAAAGGAAACGGCAGGCTGTCTTCTTTTAACAGATTTATTACAATCTTTGGCAAGTGAGGTAATGTTTGCTGTGGTCTGGAACAACATGGCACACAAATGCAGCCAATATTACATACATTTTTTATGAAGAGCAATCCATTTTTGGGGGTTATAAGGGTATTATTTTAACTCAATTTCTGGGTTTTCAAAACAATGAACCATTTTTGGGTTGTTTTTCAAAGAGTAACACATTTTTTGGGTAAAAGGCTTTTAAAAAAGGTATGTTTTTCTTGAAGGGAATTTTATTAAGGATTCATCTCATTAACATTATTTACAATCACTGTATAGGAGTACTATGACCATACACGGCAATTCTTGTAAAAGAAATGTCACTCATATCTTGCTTTTGAGTATATTTTAATGGAATAAAGATAACTTTGATCAGTAGTTGGGAAGAAGTAGGACAAACCAGCAGTAAAATGTATAATTTTTAACCTACTTTTGGGTCAAGGAGCGCTAAATTGTGCAACCCAATAGTTGGGTTTGGAATAACCCAACATTGTTTTAACAGATTTATTACAATCTTTGGCAAGCTAGGTAATGTTTGCTGTGGTCTGGAACAACATGGTACACAAACAACTATCTGAAATGCAGCCAATGCTACATGCATTTTGGAGTTATTTTTATGAAGAGCAATCCATTTTTTTGGGTTATAAGGGTATTATTTTAACTCAATTTCTGGGTTTTTAAAACAATGAACCCTTTTTGGGTTGTTTTTTGAATGAGTAACACATTTTTGGGTTAAAGGTTTTTTTTTTTAAAATTAAAAATGTAAGTTTTTCTCGAAGATAATTTTATTAATGATTCATCTCATTAACATTATTTACAATCACTTATGTACATGAACATATTTGAGCATGCTGTATAGGACTACTATGACCATACAAGGCATTTCCTGTAAAAACAAATGTCAGTAAAATCTTGCTTTTGAGTATATTTTAATGGAATAAAGATAACTTTGATCAGTAGTTGGGAAGGAGTTGGACAAACCAGCTGTAAAATGTATCATTTTAACCAACTATTGGGTCAAAGAGCGCTAAATTGTGCAACCCAATAGTTGGGTTTGGAATAACCCAACATTGTAGTGAGCATAACTCAGCTTTTGTGTTAAATAAATTCAACCCAATAGTTGGGTTATGAATCAACCAGCATTGAGTTAGCATAACTCAACTTTTGGGTGAAATAATTCAACCCAATAGCTTGGTTGGGAATAACCCAACATTAAGTTATGATAACTCAACTTTTTGGTGAAAAATGTCAACTCAAAATTTGGGTTGAAAAAGTTAAAATAACTCAAATAAGGGGTTTGTCCTTTTCTGAACCAGCAGTTGGGTTTAAATTGGGTTATTTTTTAACCCAACATGTTTTAGTGTGTAGGCCAGGGGTCGGCTGTATTAGCTGTACTAGCCTACTATCAAAATGACTATGTGTCGCAGGCAAATGTTGCAAATCTTCGTTGACAGAAATGTTGAAATTTTATACTCAGAAAGTGAGATAACTCCTGGAAATTACTGGCTTTTAATGACCAAAAGGTGTAGATGTGTGTGTCCAAGTTAAAGGAAACGGCAGGCTGTCTTCTTTTAACAGATTTGTTACAAACTTTGGCAAGTGAGGTAATATTTGCTGTGGTCTGGAACAACATGGCACACAAATGCAGCCAATATTACATATTTTTTTTATGAAGAGAAATCCATTTTTTGGGTTTTAGGGGTATTATTTTAACTCAATTTCTGGGTTTTCAAAACAATGAACCATTTGTGGGTTGTTTTTCAACGAGTAACGCATTTTTGGGTAAAAGGCTTTTTCTTTATTAAAAAGGTAAGTTTTTCTTGAAGGGAATTTTATTAAGGATTCATATCATTAACATTATTTACAATCACTGTATAGGACTACTATGACCATACACGGCAATTATTGTAAAATAAATGTCACTCAAATCTTGCTTTTGAGTATAAATTAATGAAATAAAAATAATTTTGATCAGTAGTTGGGAAGGAGTAGGACAAACCAGCAGTAAAATGTATCATTTTAACCTAGTATTGGGTCGAGGAGCGCTAAATTGCGCAACCCAATAGTTGGGTTTGGAATAACCCAACATTGTTTTAACAGATTTATTACAATCTTTGGCAAGCTAGGTAATGTTTGCTGTGGTCTGGAACAACATGGCACACAAACAACTATCTGAAATGCAGCCAATATTACATGCATTTTGGAGTTATTTTTATGAAGAGCAATCAATTTTTTTGGGTTATAAGGGTATTATTTTAACTCAATTTCTGGGTTTTTAAAACAATGAACCCTTTTTGGGTTGTTTTTTGAATGAGTAACACATTTTTGGGTTAAAGGCTTTTTTTAAAAATTAAAAATGTAAGTTTTTCTCGAAGATAATTTTATTAATGATTCATCTCATTAACATTATTTACAATCACTTATGTACATGAACATATTTGAGCATGCTGTATAGGACTACTATGACCATACAAGGCAATTCCTGTAAAAAAAACGTCACTAAAATCTTGCTTTTGAGTATATTTTAAAGGAATAAAGATAACTTTGATCAGTAGTTGGGAAGGAGTACGACAAACCAGCTGTAAAATGTATCATTTTAACCAACTATTGGGTCAAAGAGCGCTAAATTGTGCAACCCAATAGTTGGGTTTGGAATAACCCAACATTGTAGTGAGCATAACTCAGCTTTTGTGTTAAATAAATTCAACCCAATAGTTGGGTTATGAATCAACAGACATTGAGTTAGCATAACTCAGCTTTTGTGTTAAATAAATTCAACCCAATAGTTGGGTTATGAAACAACCAACATTGAGTTAGCATAACTCAACTTTTGTGTTAAATAAATTCAACCCGATAGTTGGGTTATGAATCAACCAACATTGAGTTAGCATAACTCAACTTTTGTGTTAAATAAATTCAACCCAATAGTTGGGTTATGAATCAACAGACATTGAGTTAGCATAACTCAGCTTTTGTGTTAAATAAATTCAACCCAATAGTTGGGTTATGAAACAACCAACATTGAGTTAGCATAACTCAACTTTTGTGTTAAATAAATTCAACCCGATAGTTGGGTTATGAATCAACCAACATTGAGTTAGCATAACTCAACTTTTGGGTGAAATAATTCAACCCAATAGCTTGGTTGGGAATAACCCAACATTAAGTTATGATAACTCAACTTTTTGGTGAAACATGTCAACTCAAAATTTGGGTTGAAAAAATTAATGTTGAGTTAAAATAACTCAAATAAGGGGTTTGTCCTTTTCTGAACCAGCAGTTGGGTTTAAATTGAGTTATTTTTTAACCCAACATGTTTTAGTGTGTAGGCCAGGGGTCGGCTGTATTAGCTGCACTAGCCTACTATCAAAATGACTATGTGTCGCAGGCAAATGTCGCAAATCTTCGTTGACAGAAATGTTGAAATTTTATATTTATTCTACACGTTTTTACAACATTAGAAACCATTAGTAAATCAGAGGCTACTCAGAAAGTGAGATAACTCCTGGAAATTACTGGCTTTTAATGACCAAAAGGTACAGATGTGTGTGTCCAAGTTAAAGGAAACGGCAGGCTGTCTTCTTTTAACAGATTTATTACAAACTTTGGCAAGTGAGGTAATATTTGCTGTGGTCTGGAACAACATGGCACACAAATGCAGCCAATATTACATACATTTTTTATGAAGAGCAATCCATTTTTGGGGTTATAAGGGTATTATTTTAACTCAATTTCTGGGTTTTCAAAACAATGAACCATTTGTGGGTTGTTTTTCAACGAGTACCGCATTTTTGGGTAAAAGGCTTTTTCTTTATTAAAAAGGTACGTTTTTCTTGAAGGGAATTTTATTAAGGATTCATCTCATTAACATTATTTACAATCACTGTATAGGACTACTATGACCATACACGGCAATTATTGTAATATAAATGTCACTCAAATCTTGCTTTTGAGTATAAATTAATGAAATAAAAATAATTTTGATCAGTAGTTGGGAAGGCGTAAGACAAACCAGCAGTAAAATGTATAATTTTTAACCAACTATTCGGTCAAGGAGCGCTAAATTGCGCAACCCAATAGTTGGGTTTGGAATAACCCAACATTGTTTTAACAGATTTATTACAATCTTTGGCAAGCTAGGTAATGTTTGCTGTGGTCTGGAACAACATGGCACACAAACAACTATCTGAAATGCAGCCAATATTACATGCATTTTGGAGTTATTTTTATGAAGAGCAATCAATTTTTTTGGGTTATAAGAGTATTATTTTAATTCAATTTCTGGGTTTTTAAAACAATGAACCCTTTTTGGGTTGTTTTTGAATGAGTAACACATTTTTGGGTTAAAGGTTTTTTTTTAAAAATTAAAAATGTAAGTTTTTCTCGAAGATAATTTTATTAATGATTCATCTCAGTAACATTATTTACAATCACTTATGTACATGAACATATTTGAGCATGCTGTATAGGACTACTATGACCATACAAGGCAATTCCTGTAAAAACAAATGCCACTAAAATCTTGCTTTTGAGTATATTTTAACGGAATAAAGATAACTTTGATCAGTAGTTGGGAAGGAGTAGGACAAACCAACAGTAAAATGTATCATTTTTAATAGAGATGTCCGATAATATCGGTCTGCCGATATTATCGGCCGATAAATGCGTTAAAATGTAATATCGGAAATTATCGGTAACGCGTTTTTTTTTAATCAGTATCGTTTTTTTGTTTTTTTCCGTTTTTTTAATTAAATCCACTTTAAAAACACAAGATACACTTACAATTAGTGCACCAACCCAAAAAACCTCCCTCCCCCATTTACACTCATTCACACAAAAGGGTTGTTTCTTTCTGTTATTAATATTCTGGTTCCTACATTATATATCAATATATATCAATACAGTCTGCAAGGGATACAGTCCGTAAGCACACATGATTGTGCGTGCTGCTGGTCCACTAATAATACTAACCTTTAACAGTTAATTTTACAAATTTTAATTAATTACTAGTTTCTATGTAACTGTTTTTATATTGTTTTACTTTCTTTTTTATTCAAGAAAATGTTTTTAATGTATTTATCTTATTTCATTTGATTAATTTAAAAAAAAAGTACCTTATCTTCACCATACCTGGTTGTCCAAATTAGGCATAATAATGTGTTAATTCCACGACTGTATATATCGGTTGATATCGGTATCGGTTGATATCGGTATCAGTAATTAAAGAGTTGGACAATATCGGCATATCGGATATCGGCAAAAAGCCATTATCGGACATCCCTAATTTTTAACCAACTATTGGGTCAATGAGTGCTAAATTGTGCAACCCAATAGTTGGGTTTGGAATAACCCAACATTGTAGTGAGCATAACTCAGCTTTTGTGTTAAATAAATGCAACCCAACACCAAATATGAATGATTAGCACTCTAACAAGTCAATAACATCAACACAGCGCACCTTTGTGCATTCACGCACAGCATAAAACTTTTGGTGGACAAAATGAGACAAATAAGGAGTGGAAGGTTTTACATGTAAACAAACTGTTGCGTCACAGTCCACACTATGGTGAGTTCAAGAACCGCCGGAATTAGTAGGACAAAACGATGTTTACTGCCATCAGTGAAGCATACACACAAACATATTAAACAGTGGTAATTCTCACAATTGGGAAGTTTTGTGTCATGTTTGTCCTCAAACAAAAAACACAATTTTTCCCCCATCTTTTTTCCATTTTCAATCCTTTTTTTTAAATGCTCCAGGGAGCCACTAGGGCGGCACTAAAGAGCCGCATGCTGACCCCCGTTCTAGCCCAAACATTACCTCATATTCTTTACTACTCGCTAGTCTTACCATATCGGAGTTATTCTGTAGAAATAAGGGGGAAATAACTACAACAGTACACTTCATTCATCCGTGTTACAAAAATGATCAGTTATAATAATACATAATGTTGGATATAGAGAACGTTCAAACCCTGAAAATACTGAAATTCCACCACATAGTGAATTTGCAAACAGCTAAAATTATACACAAAGAAAAAATACAATCTGCTACCTAAGAATATACAACAATTCTTCTCAACAAAAGAGGAGAAATTTAATCTTGGAGAAAAAATGTATTTAAAACATTTGTACGCACATAAACCACTTAAGACCTTCAGTATATCAGTATGTGGAATTAAATTATGGAATGGACTAAGCAAAGAAATCAAACAATGTACTAATATGATCCACTTCAAGAAACTCTTCAAACTTAAATTGTTTACAAAGTACAAAAAAGAAGAACCATGATAAACATTCTGAATTTATTAATTTTCTAGATAATCTTATTTATCTCACCATATGAAATATAACTTACTTGACTTATTATTATTTATTTTTAATGTTATTTCTTATGGAGTATATTGTGAATACATTGAGAACAGGAAGTGAACAAACGTCTTAGCAACTGCTATGCAAAGGAAAAGGGGTAGGATTGAATAAGCTCTGCTTCTTCCTACTCCTTCTCGAACATGTCGAACAGAGAAACTGGACATTGTGATGCATCATGTTGTACGCATGCACGTGCGATGCATCATGTTGTACGCATGCACGTGCGATGCATCATGTTGTACGCATGCATGTGTGATGCATCATGTTGTACGCATGCACGTGTGATGCATCGTGTTGTACGCATGCACGTGCGATGCATCATGTTGTACGCATGCACGTGTGATGCATCATGTTGTACGCATGCATGTGTGATGCATCATGTTGTACGCATGCACGTGCGATGCATCGTGTTGTACGCATGCACGTGTGATGCATCATGTTGTACGCATGCACGTGTGATGCATCGTGTTGTATGCATGCACGTGCGATGCATCATGTTGTACGCATGCACGTGGGATGCATCGTGTTGTACGCATGCACGTGAGCTGGTGGTGTCCAAACCGTACACACAAGCAAAAAAAACCCCGGGAAATAAACCATAAACCATTTACATTTAGATTGAAACTATCAAAACCTAACGACCCCCTGTCAAAATGTCATGGATGACAAAATGATACACAATTGCCTCAGATGAATAACTTTCAAATCAGCAGCGCACTTGTCTACTTTACACAAAACCCTCTTTCCGTCTCAATTTTTTAAATTCAGTTCCACATAAACAACACCCGAAAAAAGGACATCCTCTTGCAGGGGTGTAGGGCATTCGGTTATTTTAGTAATCCATTAATCGAGTGATTGAGTAAAACACAACTGTGGAAGACTTGCGCCTCAGGGTTCTTCAGACCACCAACTACGGACATGACAGCTTTTTTCATGGTTTTGAACAAGGATTTATTTTTCATTAGATGTCTGTTTTTATGCTTTTCAGTCATAGTTCTTGCCAGTTCCCAACCAATCCCTCTACTTCCCGGCTGCTGCTTTTTAACAGAGCGACCGGTGATTAGATAAGCCTGGCCCAGGTGTGCCACCTACACTACCGTTCAAAAGTTTGGGGTCACCCAAACAATTTTGTGGAATAGCCTTCATTTCTAAGAAGAAGAATAGACTGTCGAGTTTCAGATGAAAGTTCTCTTTTTCTGGCCATTTTGAGCGTTTAATTGACCCCACAAATGTGATGCTCCAGAAACTCAATCTGGTCAGTTTTGTAGCTTCTGTAACGAGCTAAACTGTTTTCAGATGTGTGAACATGATTGCACAAGGGTTTTCTAATCATCGATTAGCCTTCTGAGCCAATGAGCAAACACATTGTACCATTAGAACACTGGAGTGATAGTTGCTGAAAATGGGCCTCTATACACCTATGTAGATATTGCACCAAAAACCAGACATTTGCAGCTAGAATAGTCATTTACCACATTAGCAATGTATAGAGTGTATTTCTTTCAAGTTAAGACTAGTTTAAAGTTATCTTCATTGAAAAGTACAGTGCTTTTCCTTCAAAAATAAGGACATTTCAATGTGACCCCAAACTTTTGAACGGTAGTGTACGC
>NC_084751.1:43640300-43652800 GCF_033978785.1 Entelurus aequoreus
GGTGACCCTCGCCCCGTCCTTGTTTGTGAATGACTGAGCATTTCATGGAAGCTGCTTTTATACCCAATCATGGCACCCACCTGTTCCCAATTAGCCTGTTCACCTGTGGGATGTTCCAAATAAGTGTTTGATGAGCATTCCTCAACTTTCTCAGTCATTTTTTGCCACTTGTGCCAGCGTTTTTGAAACATGTTGCAGGCATCAAATTCCAAATCAGCTAATATTTGCAAAAAATAACAAAGTTTACCAGTTCGAACGTTAAGTATCTTGTATTTGCAGTCTATTCAATTGAATATAAGTGGAAAATAATTTGCAAATCATTGTATTCTGTTTTTATTTACCATTTACACAACGTGCCAACTTCACTGGTTTTGGGTTTTGTATTTATTTTATAGACATCAGAAAAGGCGGGAAGGCATGGTATGAGAGAAGAACAGCAGAGGAGGAGAAGGCTGGCCGACAGCGGATTCTAGGATGCCTGTCAATCTGTCTCGTAACAACTGTTTAAAAAAAAGACTACAAAACAGCGTTCGGAGGGAATAATCTCACAGTCCAAAAACAAAGGTAATAATAATAATAATAATAATTAAAGCTGCAAGCGGCGATGGACGGGACCGACCATGAGGGCTCATGAAATCCAAACCGGAGCAGTAATTAAAACTCTTTCACCAACTTTTAATCAGAAGGGTTCAATCTCTCTCCTGTGCTAATTTGAAGCCGACACGACAAACGCGCTCAGAGGAGATAATGTTTGAAAAAAGGTGACTGTTTTTACACAACTTTTGTTTTGAAGGGGGAATTGCAAACTTCCTGTTGATTTTTACTGGGGGTTGTCAGTGTATGAAATATAGGTCTAAGTGAGACCTACATAGTGGTTTTTGTTTCATGTCTCTACGACATTCCTACTGGGAGTTACAGGGAGTTTTGTCCGTGTTTTCTTCCTAGGGGGCGCTAGAGCGCAATTTTGAGTTTAGGGGTTTGGTTTTTTGATTAGATTGCAATTTTCGCCAGTCCTGATGTGTGTGTCCAATTTGGTGAGTTTTGAAGCATGTGAAATTACAGCTGAAAGAGGCGGCGGTATAATAATAAAACGCTAGAAATACAATAGGGTCCTCTGTCCCAAAGGCACTCGGTCCCTAATAAATAGGGACAGGTAAAATGGTGCACAATAAAACAATCCTACAAAAAACAAACATCATACACTAGAAAGATGATCAAATAAAACCTAATGAATACTAAAATTAAAATGACAAATAACGTGTCCAGTGTTAATTGTTAGGTGACCACAATAGCCTTACATTTGCGTCAAAGACAGCTGAATGCTCAGAGGATTCAAACCGGAAGCTGCTAGAGAGAGGTTGCGTCCTCACGCTCTGCCTTCTATCAGCGATGCTGACCCTGAAACCTGACTGGCAGATTCCTAAAACTCTAGCTCTTACAAGTATGAATATATCATGCACAACAGTGTTGTTACTGTGTGGTTACCCGCACAGCCGAATGAGAAGATATGATTTAAGGTGGCTGCATTTTCTTCTACTGAGCAAGGATACGGGAAGGACAAAATGCTGTTTTGGGGGGCGGTATAGCTCGGTTGGTAGAGCGGCCGTGCCAGCAACTTGAGGGTTGCAGGTTCGATCCCCGCTTCCGCCATCCTAGTCACTGCCGTTGTGTCCTTGGGCAAGACACTTTACCCACCTGCTCCCAGTGCCACCCACACTGGTTTGAATGTAACTTAGATATTGGGTTTCACTATGTAAAGCGCTTTGAGTCACTTGAGAAAAAGCGCTATATAAATGTAATTCACTTCACTTCACTTCACTGTTTTCAAAAGCTGAAGCAGAGATAATAATGTCTCATTGAACACAGACTATTGACAGGAACATGGAAGTTTATCCAGATCGTATTTATATAGCAGAAATGTCTAGTATGCCTACTAAAGGGAAGGCAACCAGAGCTGGTGCCCATATGCTGGGGTCAGGGGTCTCGGGTTTCACTGTAAAGTGCTTTGACTTGAGTGTCAAGGGAAGCTCTATATAAAACTAATCCATTATTAGGGACCGATGTCCCTTTGGGACAGAGGAACCTATTGTATTTCTAGCGTTTTATTATTATACCGCCGCCTCTTTCAGCTGTAATTTGACCCACTTAACATGCTTCAAAACTCAACAAATTGGACACACGAAAATTGCGATCTAATCAAAAAACCAAACCCCAAAACTCAAAATTGCGCTCTAGCGCCCCCTAGGAAGAAAACACAGACAAAACTGCCTCTAACTCCCAGTAGGAATGTCGTAGAGACATGAAACAAAAACCTCTATGTAGGTTTCACTTAGACCTAGATTTCATACACTGACAACCCCCAGCAAAAATCAACAGGAAGTTTGCAATTCCCCCTTCAAAACAAAAGTTGAGTAAAAACAGTCACCTTTTTTCAAACATTATCTCCTCTGAGCGCGTTTGTCGTGTCGGTTTCAAATTAGCACAGGAGAGAGATTGAACCCTTCTGATTAAAAGTTGATGAAAGAGTTTTAATTACTGCTCCGGTTTGGATTTTATGAGCCCTCAAAGTCGGTCCCGTCCATCGTTGCTTGCAGCTTTAATTTTTTATGTTTTTTTTTTTGTTGGTTTTTTTTTAGATAAAGGTTATGTATGCAGTTAATATTTGTTTACTTACTATGGTATATTATTTATTGATTATTTATCTATTCACTGTTCTGTTACAGAGAACAAGGAAATGGGATAAAAATTGCTATGGTAGGAAAAGGGGTAGGATTAAATAAGCTCAGCTTCTTCCTACTCCTTTTCGGACGTGCTGTAATGAAGTAACTGGAAATATGCGATCCATCACATTGTATCGTATGCATTTTGCAAATGAACTGAAACTGAACTGAACTTTTTTTTGTCCCACTATTTCAACTGTTGTATTTATTAAGGATCAAATATTTTACTAACATTTCTGTTTCTTAGTCACTTGGTACTTTATTCAATTACTGGGTTTGTGCAATAGTGTAAATGATTAACCGGTGCTGTTATTTTAAGGCTTGGTTTTATTTTGCTGTGTATTCCCATATAATTTTAGTGTGTGTTTTTTAGTGTGATAACTCTTGTTTTAATTAATTGACACAGGCCAAGGTGTTTGTCATTTTATCTTTTGTATTTACTGGGTTTTATTTGATTATCTTCCTAATGTATGTTTGTTTTTTGTGGTATTCATCATCAATCTTTATTGCAGACCTTAAAGGCCTACTGAAATGAATTTTTTTTATTTAAACGGGGATAGCAGATCTATTCTATGTGTCATACTTGATCATTTCGCGATATTGCCATATTTTTGCTGAAAGGATTTAGTATAGAACAACGACGATAAAGATTGCAACTTTTGGTATCTGATAAAAAAAAGGCTTGCCCCTACCGGAAGTAGCGTGACGTAGTCAGTTGAACATATACGCAAAGTTCCCTATTGTTTACAATGATGGCCGCATGAAGTGAGAGAGATTCGGACCGAGAAAGCGACAATTTCCCCATTAATTTGAGCGAGGATGAAAGATTTGTGGATGAGTAAAGTGCAAGTGAAGGACTAGTGGGGAGTTGAAGCTATTCAGATAGGGAAGATGCTGTGAGAGCCGGGGGTGACCTGATATTCAGCTGGGAATGACTACAACAGTAAATAAACACAAGACATATATATACTCTATTAGCCACAACACAACCAGGCTTATATTTAATATGCCACAAATTAATCCTGCATAAAAACACCTGCGTGTTTGTTATGCTAGCTCCTAGCTCCTCTGCTAGCTCCTAGCTCCATAGAACACGCCAATACAATTCAAACACCTGATCAACACACACCATCACTCAGCCCAAAAGACCGTTTACCTAACCCAAGGTTCATAAAGCTTATATATTTTTAAAAAGTTACGTACGTGACGCGCACATACGGTCAAGTTATCGAATGTTTAGCAGCCAAGGCTGCATACTCACGGTACCTGATATTCAGCTGGGAATGACTACAACAGTAAATAAACACAAGACATATATATACTCTATTAGCCACAACACAACCAGGCTTATATTTAATATGCCACAAATTAATCCTGCATAATAACACCTGCGTGTTTGTTATGCTAGCTCCTAGCTCCTCTGCTAGCTCCTAGCTCCATAGAACACGCCAATACAATTCAAACACCTGATCAACACACACAATCACTCAGCCCAAAAGACCGTTCACCTAACCCAAGGTTCATAAAGCTTATATATTTTTAAAAAGTTACGTACGTGACGCGCACGTAGGTACGGTATGTGTTATGCTAGCTCCTCTGCTAGCTCCTAGCTCCATAGAACACGCCAATACAATTCAAACACATGATCAACACACACAATCACTCAGCCCAAAAGACCGTTCACCTAACCCAAGGTTCATAAAGCTTATATATTTTAAAAAAGTTACGTACATACGCAAAAAAAAGCCAAAGCTGCATACTCACAGTAGCACGTCTGCGTCTTTGTCATCCAAATCAAAGTAATCCTGGTAAGAGTCTGTGTTGTCCCAGTTCTCTACAGGCGTCTGTGTATCCAAATCAAAAGTCCTCCTGGTTAGAGTCTCTGTTATCCGAGTTCTTCCATCTTGACTGCATCTTTCGGGAATGTAAACAAAGAAGCGCCGGCTGTGTACTGTTGTGGCTGACTACGTTCGAAAAATACGTCCATTTCGCACCGACAACTTTCTTCTTTGCTTGCTTGGCTTCCTTCTCCATAATGCAATGAACATGATTGAAACAGATTCACGAACACAGATGTCCAGAATACTGTGGAATTATGAAATGAAAACAGAGCCTTTTCGTATCGGCTTCAATGTGGAAGGCATACCCGTGTTCCCCGGGCCACGTCACGCGCATACGTCATCCTCAGAGGCGTTTCGAACCGGAAGTTTAGCGGCAAATTTAAAATGTCACTTTATAAGTTAACCCGGCCGTATTGGCATGTGTTATAATGTTAAGATTTCATCATTGATATATAAACTATCAGACTGCGTGGTCGGTAGTAGTGGCTTTCAGTAGGCCTTTAAGATCCATTCAAACATATAAAAACAGAATAAATATACATTAAAACGTTAAAAACAAAACAATAAAACATACATTAAAAACAAAACAATAAAACATTTGTTTTACTATGCACCATTTTAAACTGCCACTGTTTTTGATCCCACTATTTTAACGGTTGTATTTATTCAAAATCAAATGATTTGCGAACCCTTTTTTTTATCTTAGTCACTTGGCACTTTAATTCAATTACTGGTAGTTTAAATGATTATCCGGTGCGGTTATTTTAAGACATTCCGCTATCTTTGACTTAAATTAAAATTAAAGGATGTTGTGGTGGACTAGGGGGAGAGATCGATTAACAATCGATACAGGCCCAGGTGTTTGTCATTTTATCTTTTGTATTTACTAGGTTTTATTTAATTAACTTCATTATGTATGTTTGTTTTTTGTAGTATTGTTTTATTATGCACCATTTTAAACTGGCACTGTTTTTGATCCCACTATTTTAACGGTTGTATTTTTTGAAAATCTAATTATTTGCTAACCTTTTTTAAAAAAATCTTAGTCACTTGGCACTTTAAGTCAATTACTGGTAGTTTAAATGATTATCCGGTGCGGTTATTTTAAGGCTTTCCGCTACTTTTGACTTAAATGAAAGGATGTTGTGGTGGACTAGGGGGAGAGATCGATTAACAATCAACACAGGCCAAGGTGTTTGTCATTTTATTTTTTGTATTCACTAGGTTTTATTCAATGATCTTCCTAATATATGTTTGTTTTTTGTAGTATTGTTTTACTATGCACCATTTTAAACTGTAACTGTTTTTGATCCCACTATTTTAACTGCTGTATTTATTGAAAATCAAATGATTTGCTAACCCTTTTTTTAAATCTTAGTCATTTAGCACTTTAATTCAATTACTGGTAGTTAAAATGATTATCAAGTGCGGTTATTTTAATGCATTGCGCTATCTTTGACTTAAATTAAATTCTGTTGTGGTGGACTAGGGGGAGACATCGATTAACAATCGATACAGGCCCAAGTGTTTGTCATTTTATTTTTTGTATTCACTAGGTTTTATTCAATGATCTTCCTAATGTATGCTTGTTTTTTGTAGTATTGTTTTACTATGCACCATTTTAAACTGTCACTGTTTTTGATCCCACTATTTTAACTGTTGTATTTATTGAAAATCAAATGATTTGCTAACCCTTTTTTTAATCCTAGTCATTTAGCACTTTAATTCAATTACTGGTAGTTTAAATTATTATCCGGTGCTGTTATTTTAATGCTTTCCGCTATCTTTAACTTAAATTAAATTCTGTTGTGGTGGACTAGGGGGAGACATCGATTAACAATCGATACAGGCCCAGGTGTTTGTCATTCTATTTTTTGTATTCACTAGGTTTTATTCAATTATCTTCCTAATGTATGCTTGTTTTTTGCGGTATTGTTTTACTATGCACCATTTTTGATCCCACTATTGTATTTATCGTGCAGTATATTCCCCTACATTTGCAATGTGTGTTTATTTAAGTATTTTATAATAGTATTGGTTTTAATTCCGAGCTACTGTTAAACTATTGCTTTTTAACCACTAAGTGTCTTGCGTTTTCTATGTGAAATGAATACACCAGACTAAAATTCACCCTCGTTCAGTTTTTTCTGGCTCTCTGTTTTACTATATTAAGGTTCTAGCTGCTTTTCGTCCCCGGCGCCCACTTAGAACTACTTCACTTGTAATACAAAGTAACACAAGAGGCTGTTTTACATATGTGACATGATTTCCTATTCTATCACATAGAGGGCCTCATCTGGCAACCCAGATAGTATTGAGTGCACTTCTCCTATCCCTCCTTCACCGTGTGAACACTTTAATCCCTCCGTGTTGCATCAGATGTAAGATGATCCTACAATCCACAAGGTTTTTTCCTGACAGCGGCAAGTAGCTAAAAGCACCGCTCTTCCATTCAAATGCTTCTAGTCTCCGTGTCTTTTACCTTGGGGCCATTCCTGAAAACACAACGTGGCCCTCCAGGAAAGTGCTTTTAGAGTGTGCTAAATTACACTGTCAACTGTGCACAAACACGGGGAGGAAATGCCGGATGATGACTGGCCTTGCCTCGCATCACCTGCAGGCGCTGCCTTGATACGTGGAATTCACCAGTTGATGTTTCTCGTTGTCTGATAAAGTGCTCAAATAATCATTTATTTTCCAACCAACTAGGCACAAAACAACCCAAAATAGACACAGGACCAGTCATTGAACGTTTGGGATAACTAAGTCTACCCAAAGTAAGCCGGGACTAGGGATGTACGGTATACCGGTACTAATGAATCATATTCGGTACTATACTCTGTTTGAAAAGTACCGGTTCCCAATATTTATTATTTATTGTATTTTTTTAAAGGCCTATAATGAGATTTTCTTATTGAAACGGGGATAGCAGATCCATTCTATGTGTCATACTTGATCATTTCGCGATATTGCCATATTTTTGCTGAAAGGATTTAGTAGAGAACATCGACGATAAAGTTCGCAACTTTTGGTCGCTGATAAAAAAGCCTTGCCTGTACCGGAAGTAGCGTGACGTCGCAGGTTGAAAGGCTCCTCACATTTCCCCATTGTTTACACCAGCAGCGAGAGCGATTCGGACCGAGAAAGCGACGATTACCCCGTTAATTTGAGCGAGGATGAAAGATTCGTGGATGAGGAAAGTGAGAGTGAAGGATTAGAGGGCAGTGGAAGCGATTCAGATAGGGAAGATGCTGTGAGAGGCGGGTGGGACCTGATATTCAGCTGGGAATGACTAAAACAGTAAATAAACACAAGATATATATATACTCTATTAGCCACAACATAACCAGGCTTATATTTAATATGCCACAAATTAATCCCGCATAACAAACACCTCCCCCCTCCCGTCCATATAACCCGCCAATACAACTCAAACACCCGCACAACACACTCAATCCCACAGCCCAAAGTACCGTTCGCCTCCGCAAAGTTCATACAGCACATATATTTCCCCAAAGTTACGTACGTGACATGCACATAGCGGCACGCACGTACGGGCAAGCGATCAAATGTTTGGAAGCCGCAGCTGCGTACTCACGGTAGCGCGTATCCAACTCAAAGCCCTCCTGGTAAGAATCTCTGTTGTCCCAGTTCTCTATGTGTTTGTGTTGCTGCAGCCGGCCGCTAATACACCGCTTCCCACCTACAGCTTTCTTCTTTGCTGTCTCCATTGTTCATTGAACAAACTGCAAAAGATACACCAACACAGATGTCCAGAATACTGTGGAATTTTGCGATGAAAACAGACGACTTAATAGCTGGCCACAATGCTGTCCCAAAATGTCCGCTACAATCCGTGACGTCACTCGCAAACGTCATCATACCGAGACGTTTTCAGCAGAATATTTCGTGGGAAATTTAAAATTGCACTTTACTAATCTAACCCGGCCGTATTGGCATGTGTTGCAATGTTAAGATTTCATCATTGATATATAAACTATCAGACTCCGTGGTCGTTAGTAGTGGCTTTCAGTAGGCCTTTAAGGGGCATGTATTTACTCTTCACCGTGACATGTTGACCAACCTTTGGCAAAGCATCTTTTTTTCCCATCAATAACACATCACCTCATTGGTGAGACTTTGACGCCAGCGATGTCAAAAGGTGACGAGACGGAACAGACTTGATGTGACTTGCAGCGCCTTGATTGCTAACAAGACCAGCTATCAGCTCTCAGCAGCTGTCTGGGCAATGTGAAGTGAAACTAAGACGACTAAAGACGCACTTCATCTTCGGCACCAGTAAAACGGCTTTTTGACGTGAGCTACGTGGAATGACAATGCAGACACGCGATGCTAACGGGGAATGCTAACAACACGGTGATGTGTATTTCTGGTCTCGTCACCTTCTTCCGGGCAGAAGGGCGGCACGGCATTGCGGCTGGATCAAAAGAGACGTCGGAGAACAAAAAGTTGCTTTATTACAAGCGAGCCTCCTTACAACAAGACTGCAGTACCTGGAGGAGGACGAGTCAAAAAATGTCTGTCTCCTAACTTGGAGAAGCCAAAACCACAGTCTTATATTCCTTCTTCCTGCCTCTGGGTGTGTGTTAATTCAGAACAACACAACCTGACAACGTAAGGCGATGTTCATGTGAAAGTCTATGAAAAACAACTGATTTAAGTCATAACGGAAATGTTGGCATTGAGCTAAACATGGAGTCTCTTCTCAAGGATAGGGCTATCACTTTTGCATTCCGAAGTGGTGGGCCAGCCAGGCAGAGAAGTGTTTCTCGCCTTCCTGTCGGTAATTTTTTCTTAATAATGATCTGGCAGCAGCCAGCGTCATCCCGCAAGACCCTCGGGTGTTGTCAATGTCAATTAAGTGACGAAAGTGACGTCATAGTGAAGATTGATGATCGATAATTTTTAGGTCTATTTTTTTTTAATGCCTGGTGTCACGGCCAGTGCGCATTCCAAAGCGCCCTCATCTTTGCGTCCTGTTGAGCGCTCTCTCTCCGCTGCGGCGTGCCTCCTCGCGCCCGCAGACAATCTGCAATCCGCGCACCTGCCCGGGATGAGCGTGCTGCCTTCATAAGCCGGCACAACCTGCCATCCCGGGCCGGAATATAGCCTTCAGTTTGCGTACATACCCTCCGTCGCCTGGAAAGGGGGCTGTGCGTCTCACTTTTCCCTGGATCTCCTTCTGGACTCTGACTTCCCCCGCTTTGGACTCGGACCTGTAGACTTCTCTCTCCCCTGGACTTCCTCGTCTCTCGTTCAACATTTACGGCAACACTCAACAGCTAATCTACACACATAGTCTTGCACCATGCACACTCTTGGATTTTGTCACACTCTATTCACTTAGTTAGTATATTTAGTATTGTTTGATTATTATATATATATATATATATATTATTACATATATAATAAAAGAGCTATACTGCCCCCTGGTGTCTGTGTCGTCATCTCCCTCTGTTAAACCGTAACACCTGGCTGCCAATAGACTGACACACCCTCTGCCATCGACCGGTAGCTCGCGATCGACGAAATGGGCACCCCTGGTTCAGAGGATGGCGAGACACGTCCATCCAGGCGGAGTGTGATTCGTAAAAATAAGATGGCATGTTTGTTTTTTCCAGGTCTGCATATTTTTGTGTTTACATTTATTTCTGCGTTTCCACTTTATTAGTCGTAATCACCAGCACAATTTTGTAAACAACAACCCTGGTCATTTATTTACAGGTCCCAACTGCGGACCCTAACTAACTGTTCCATGATGACAAGACTTCAACGGGAAATTTGCCATTTTGAACACTTAATATGTCTTTTTTTTTTTAGTTTGGTAGCAGAAGTGAGCACAGATTGTTTCTATCCAGGACACTAAGGAGCATGACTGAGGTAGAGAAAGAGGCTAAAAACAGAGGGATGAAAAGTGGGTTATTTGAGGAATAGCATGACATAACATCTTCGTAGCCTACATTTTCTTTGCAGCTGCCAAACCTCTAGCTTTCCTAAATCCACGCGTTACAGCATTAAAACCAAAAATAGGGATTAAAACACCACGTCTCCTTGTATTTTTGTTGTTGCATGACGCTTTAACGTGTAAGGGAAGTTATCAATAGGTAGGATTTGTTTAAGGCAGGGGTCACCAACCTTTTTGAAACCAAGAGCTACTTCTTGGGTACTGATTAATGCGAAGGGCTACCAGTTTGATACACACTTCAATAAATTGCCAGAAATAGCCAATTTGCTCAATTTACCTTTAACTCTATGTTATTATTAATAATCAATGATATTTACACTTAATTGAACGGTTTAAAAGAGGAGAAAACACGAAAAAATTGACAATTAAATTTTTAAAAACAGTTTATCTTCAATTTCGACTCTTTAAAATTCAAAATTCAACCGAAAAAAAGAAGAGAAAAACTAGCTAATTCGAATCTTTTTGAAAAAATAAAAAAAAGAATTTATGGAACATCAGTAGTAATTTTTCCTGATTAATATTACTTTTAGAATTTTGATGACATGTTTTAAATAGGTTAAAATCCAATCTACACTTTGTTAGAATATATAACAAATTGGACCAAGCTATATTTCTAACAAAGACAAATCATTATTTCTTCTAGATTTTCCAGAATAAAAATTTTAAAAGAAATTCAAAAGACTTTCAAATAAGATTTAAATTTGATTCTACAGATTATCTAGATTTGCCAGAATATTTTTTTTGAATTTTAATCATAATAAGTTTAAAGAAATATTTCACAAATATTCTTCGTCGAAAAAACAGAAGCTAAAATGAAGAATTAAATTTAAATGTATTTATTATTCTTTACAATACAAATAAAAAACATTACTAGAACATTGATTTAAATTGTCAGGAAGGAATTTAAAAGGTAAAAAGGTATATGTGTTTAAAAATCCTAAAATCATTTTTAAGGTTGTATTTTTTTCTCTAAAATTGTCTTTCTGAAAGTTATAAGAAGCAAAGTAAAAAAAATTATGAATTTATTTAAACAAGTGAAGACCAAGTTTTTTAAATATTTTCTTGGATTTTCAAATTATATTTGAGTTTTGTCTCTCTTAGAATTAAAAATGTCGGGCAAAGCGAGACCCGCTTGCTAGTAAATAAATAAAATGTAAAAAATAGAGGCAGCTCACTGGTAAGTGCTGCTATTTGAGCTATTTTTAGAACAGGCCAGCGGGCTACTCATCTGGTCCTTACGGGCTACCTGGTGCCCGTGGGCACCGCGTTGGTGACCCCTGGTTTAAGGACTAAGACAGGGGTGTCCAAACTTTTTCCACTCAGGCAGTCCCATAAACACTTAGATAGCCGAGGTATACTGAATATAGTACTTGTATTACACGGGAAGGATAAGGGCCTGCAATAAAAGAATGCAGAGGAGCACAGGGAAGGTTATAAAGTGTTATCTGTGCTGTGTTTGGAGACAATGACTAAATGCTATGAAGTGAAGTTGAATGTAGGCTGCTGATGTAAAAAAACACTTCATCCACTACAGAAGGAAAGGCCCCATTCATCGCGGATTACCCGACACGTGAAACGTGACGAAATTGGGGCCGTGCGCTATCCTCTTCAGCCGCCAGATGGCAGTGGAGTTTTGAATATCTTAAAATGTGTCGGGTGGCTATTCCAACTTTGACCATAGCGCCAGGTTCCTATGTGGAGTGGCGCTTTCCATCGTTTTCAGCGGACTGCATTGCAAAATGATTAACTATTAATAAGTCACATAGTGAGATGAATAGGATGATCAGAATTCCAATAAGGACCCCAATATTTATCAAGGTTTGTCTTCTGTGTACTTTGTCATCACTTGCAGTTTCTTGAATTGGATTATTTCAGTACTTTGTTTGACTTCTTTGCTTAATCCATTCCATAATTCAATTGCACAAACTGATACTAAAGGTTTTAAGTGTTGTA